>NC_056728.1:665954915-666167415 GCF_019279795.1 Protopterus annectens | reverse complement strand
GCAGCCACTGACTGCTGTCTGCTGGGCCCATGTCCCCATGGGACCACCCAGGATTATGTGCCCATGGCCTGTCATGTGGTGGTGTGGGCAACACATTCTCTTCTCTGATGCTGGAGGTACTGCCACTACAGGAGCATGAATGCGCATGGCAAAGTGGGCTCTCAGCAAGATGGTGTTACTGACCTATGTCCACGTGTCCAATGCCTTACACAAAACCAGATGTTTCAGTGCAGAGAACGTGCAGTGAAACACTGACACTTTCTGAGCACACTGTCTGTCCACTACATCAGTGAAACAACCCATGGTGTCACCAATGCAATGTAGGCAGTCACAGATCTCAGACTGTGCTGCATCCATAATACTGAGCATCCATCTGATGTTGCATTCGGAACATACTTGTGACTCAATGGGAGACCGAAACATGTGGCGAGTGACCTGTGATGTGACACGTGTGAGAGATGGTGGATGGGCAGCAGTCCTCCTTCGGGCACCCCTGTCAATCTGCTTGTATAGGCCCTCATCAGTTCTCTGGCTATGGCCAGTGTCTACACTCACTGATACCACAGTTGCCACACTGCCCTGTTTGATATTGCCACACTCTGACTGTCCTATATCTGTGGCCTCAGGGGACTGGGTATGTGTGGGCATACTGACTGTGTGTGGGGACAATGGGGAAGGAAGTGAGATGTCAACCCATGGGACAGATTCAGCTCCCAACAACCTCACCTGTGCCTCACTATGGCCACCATCATCATCAGAGTCTGATAAGACACTGACATCAGGATGTAAGGGGGACAGACACCAAACCCCACATTCACCTGTGAGGAGGAAGACAAGATAAGTACATTACTACCTACACTATTATGTATGGTATTCTACACAGTCACACACAGGTGAGGAGCCACAACTGCTTCACACATCCCACATCTTATTTCTGATCCCATGCACAACACACAAACACACAACATACACATTAGGCCCTGTATAACATGCACTTTAGCTACATCCAGTTAATGTTGCCTGTATGATACACCTGTGAGATAAGCAATATGGCAGTGTATCTGATAGACCTATCCCTAAAACACAGTATACCCTTCATGACCATACTATGCCAGTTATAGTGTCACTGTCTCAGGCATGTGCCATCACTATATTGTGTGTGAATAGGCATCTGTGAGTGATTGCCTCATGTATAGTAGGCTACATGGTCCTTCACAACATTAAGTGCAAATGTGTTAATGTTCCTACAAATGCATGACTGTGATTACCCAGTCAAAGCACTCCAGTTAACTGATCCAAAATTGAACATGCAGCCTAGTCTACTCTGGCTAAGTCAAAATGGCAGCCCTTAACATTCTTAGGGCATATATGATCCATAAAACAACAATATCATACTTACCAGTTACAAGTCCTTGGATGATGGCCACACATGATGGACCTATGGAAATGTGAGGGAGATGTAGTGTCAGCAATACCAAATGTGGCATTGTTACAGGGTAATATGTGCATATAGCCACATGTACAGTAGCTAATGTGATACTGCCTGCATTGCTTACATTCTGAGTATGTGTGCACAACTGTGTGTTAAATAAATAAACCCCTCCAAATGTATATAGACCTGACACCCATACACTGGTATGCAGAGGCTGCCACAGTGACTGATATAGCATTACAGTGATGAAGACTGAAAACTCACCTGGACGCTCCTCTGATGTGGATGCTGTGGCACCCACCGCCAGGATGTCTGGGTGATGGATGCTTGTGAGCTGGTGATTGTTCCCAGGTTTGCCAAGAACTCCTCTGTGGCCTACAGTTTTCATTCTGCTGCTGACCCTCTACCAATGGTAGCACAGTCCCTGGCCACAGTGGCTGCCCTTTGTTGTGCAGCATTGAGCATATCTGTGGCCTGAGTGTTTGACCTGCTCATAGGTCCTGTCCTGTTGGCCTGTTTGGTTGAGTGCCATGATGAGGTCAGCCCACAGTGCCGCACATTGTTAATGATGCTGGTGACCCCTGGACAGGAGAATGTTATGATGCAGTCTGAAGCCATCCAAGATAACATTATTTTCAACAGCTGAAAATGGTGGCTGTCTCCTTCAATACATCCTTTCTGAAAGACAACAAGAGGGGAACACATCACAGGACCAGATATGTGGACATCCACTATGTACAGACCCTGCACAACCAAAATCGCCTGCACTATCCACTGCTCTCTCCCATGTCATACCCTGCAGTCTATCAACACACTATGTGTGTGGCTATTACCAACATAGTAACAATGCTAGTTGTGTCTCTGTGTGCTGTGACAGAGTCTGCTGTATGTCTCGACACCCATCAGTGCTGTCTACTGTGGTGTGTCCCCTATGGGCAAAGTCCCACTTCTATGTAATACAGCCACTGTGAGACAAATAGGTGTGTGTTATTACAACTATATGGGGACAGTCCAGAAACACCAGTGTGCCACAATGACAGACAGCAATGTAAACCTGCTGTAATATATCTTTTCTGTAGGCATCATACCTCTACAGCACCCAACTGTATGTGTAATGTGTACATCTGCCTGATATTTGTGGTCCTTTTGGCACAAATATGTGGATGTCTTGTAAACAATTGGCCAACGATTGATGGTTATTGTCAGAATATAGAGAATCTGGCTGTCATATGCCAAATCCCTCAGAATACACTTATGCTACAGTCATATCTGTTAGTCTATTCATAGTATTACTTTGTATGGCCAATATGTACACTCTGTCACTGAGGTTGAGCCTGTGTCCCCCAACTGATAATGGCTATGACTTGAATTCCTGCTGTTGGGGGTTGTCAGGTATGTTAGCCATAGCTCTCAGGTGATGAGGTACGAATGTCAGCAAAACAGTAATCTAGCCAGAGTAATTCAGAGACAGTCAGGGACACCTTTATAATGTCTGAACTATTCCAATGAGACATTCACAGACTGAGAGGTGCAATACATCATGTGATATTAGAGCTATGTCCACCCTTACTTAGTCTCAATATGTCTAACTCATAATCCACTAGTTTTTGCACAGGAGCCGACCATTGTAGGAGGGAGTAAGAGGGCCACAGTTGTGATTTGATTCAAAGTGGGCACAGTTGAGAGGCATGCCTGTAGCTGTTGGGCAGCACAGTATCACCACCATGTCATTCCCATAGAGGTACTACAGGCCTGCTGTTATAATCCCTACTCCCCATACCTTCATCTTCTCATTTGTATCCCATTATATGGGGACATGTATTACATACTTGGTAGAGTGACGTAATCCTTTTGTGAACAAATCCTCAAGAAAAAGTTTGCTAAATCATAGTCTTTCTTGATAGACCAACATACAGACCTGTTTACCATAGGCAGTTGATTGCCTTTTGTAGGTAATGCTCATTAACAGGTAATTGGCTGTGCACCACTCTGTGTCTCAGACCTGCTAATTGCATCCAAAACAGCTGGGTTGCACTTTCATTAGTCAATGACATGGCTCCACAATGCAATATTTAAGGTCTTCATGTAGCCCTTGGCCCTTTTCCTAGTTTTTGAGATGGACATTAGTGAGGTGTAGAGACAATAGCATTGTAGAAAGTAGGTACAGATACTATCCACTGTTGAGATTTATGGTGTATCTCAACAGTTTTGCATGCTATGTTTGGCCATTGTCCCATGACATTGTAATTATCTGGCAGTTCACTGTTAAACATTGTGGCTTGAGGTCAGTAAGGGGAGAGACATGACTGTCAGACATCACACCCATCAGAATATGCATGTTAACGCAATAGCTGCTAGTCTATCATCTCACTAACTTTATAGGGGCAAACTGTGAAACATGTCCCTGTCGCTGGACCCCCCCCCCCCTTATGTATGGTTTTGTCTGGATCCCTTGTTTTGGGGATGTGAAGTATGGTAGGTCAGTAGCAGGTAGCTTGCCATACAGATGCATTTGTTGCAGGCTGCAGCTGCTGCTACAGCCTAGGACACATATGGGGGAATGTAAGCACTTTGGAGGACAGCAAGCTGTATGTGTCACTGGGGCAGCACTGTCAGCTCTGTTGTTGCAGCAGAGCCAGGGTGAGGGTACCCTTTACAGTCCACTTGAGGGATGTGTTTAACGTACTTCTGTTATATAACAGTGCCAATCACAGAGTAGTAAGCGACATATAGTTAGGCTGCAAGAATATGTGCAGTGTGTCCCTACCTACAGGCCTTTGACTTGCAAACATGGGTAGCCATTAATTCAGTAGCAGCAACCTGTGTGAGTAAAATTGCATGACACAGTCATTATTTTCTGTATTCACAAGACTGTAATAGAAGTGCAATACACTGGATTCAAAACCAGGAATGTGGGTGGCAAAATGTACTACACAGAAGGCATTTAACAGACTGATCTACTGAGTCAGTGCTGCAGTAGGTGTATTTACAAGATATATGTGCATACCTGCAGTCTGTGACACAAGTTGTCTGCATCCATCGTTATGAGCATGGCTTTCAAAGGCAGTTATTGTGCAGCAGGATCTCAGTTGTCAACATGTACTTTGCCATTGCTGCCTTAGCAGGTGTGTTTAAAAATGTTGCTGATGAAAGGGGATGGTTACCTGCTATCATACCTGTCAAATTCTTAGAGCAAGAACTCTGGACAAAGTCATACATACAAGTAGGACAAAGCCCCAAAACTAGGGACAATGTTCACATATTGTTCTTACAAACAGAGAATGTTGATAGAATAACAGGATCTGCATTAACATGTGTTTTGTGAAGGGTAAGAAGTGTGGTACTCAAATGGCTATCCTCACTCTTTAATGACTTGCCACTACTTTACCAGAAACATACATTTTTATGAAAACTAGGCCAAACATAATGGGCAAAACTGTGGACATTCTGCAACAGTCTGTGCAGCTGACAAGTATACCTGCTATCCCAGTCCTCATGTACATCCATTATTATTTATTTGGCTGTGTATTGGTGTAGTGTTTGCATCACAGTCCCAAGTACACTGCCATTTCCCCAATGATATGCACTTGCAGTCTGTCAGTGGCAATCAGTATATATTGCTGGAAACACCTCTTTTAACTCAGAGTTGAGTGGCCTAGTAGACTAATGCACTGTGCTGTAGTTGACAGGGCTATGGGTTTGAGATGTGGGAAGGATGGTTATTTTGCAGATGTGCATATCACTGTGAAAAATACATAAGATCATTAAGGCACATTTAAGTGAGTTTGCGCACATGCTAAAAAGAAAAAAAAGGGGGGGGTTGATAGGAAAGTGGTGAAATGGGGACAAGCAGGGGGGAAAACATACTGAAAGGCAGGTAAGGATATGCAGGATGGGTGTAGGAAAGGACCATACCTCTTCTTTTCTTGTACAACAACAACTGTGCATTTTTACACATTTTGTACATGAATTTGGATGCTCAAATCCAAGAGAGAGGGGTTAGTACAACAGAAATGTGTTGTCATGCCAATCGGACCTAATTCAGTGTGTCCAGTGGACACATGTGTGAAATGGAGAGGTATGGGTGGGTCAATATTTTGTTTGTGGGGCAGGTGCCCATTTTTTTTAAGGAGAGAGTTGAATGTTGGGAAGGCATGTAGGTACATTTGGGGAGGTAAGTTGGGTAGGAGAGGTTGTATTTGCAGACAGACAAGACAGCATACAGGGGTGGTGTGTGACACATGAGGGGGGTAGACACCTTGGATGGGGAGGGTGTTGTAGATTCAGATGCGCACATGCCTCCAGGTGGCAGCAGTGTGACTGAAGTCCTCACAAATGGGCAGTCAACACTGCTCTTTTCCTGTCCCAAAGGTGGTTGCACTGTTGGCTGGGAGCTGGGGTCCTTAGGCCCCTCCAGGTTGTCCAGTCTGCCCTCAATCCAGTGCAGGTGCTGTTCATAGCTCCTATGAACAATCCTGGGCAACATGGCCAGTAGTTGATACTGGGTGACAATAGATTGTAAGACACATCTGTACTCACCACACTCTCAGCGCAACCTGGCCAGGTGCCCTGCATGCGCCTTGACATTGTGAGCTCCCATCCCTGCAACTGTTGAGAGAGAAGCATACCATTATGCATACCAGTTTAGCAGACATTCCGGATGAGATGCTGGCAAAATACAGGTAAACTTACTTACACTCTTGTGGAACATTGCCTGCCTAGAATTATTGGACCCTGGCATCCAAGAGATCCCCCTTTCATCTTTTCAGGTCATCATGGTGGTGACAACACTGCTCACCTGTGCACAGGATACCTGTTGCATGGTGAAGTCCCTTGCCAGCCAGTGTCAGGGCTACATTTTGCTCTCTGAGCCCCAGTAACCACCCTGCATGAGATGGTCTTCATGGTTTTTGACTAGGAGTCCAACCATGACCCTGGACTCCTCAATGACCAACCACTGTGCCTGAAAGTGTAAACCCTCTCTAACACCTAACATATTATCCTCACAAGTTGAACTCCAACAAATTCTACAGTATTCCCACCTATTGTGTTTAATATACCCCGTTTTCCTTCCCTTTAATGCCATTGGGAGATTTTTAAAAATGTGGCATGTCACTTAGCACCTTGCAAACCAGCTCAGCTCAGCAGTGCTTAAACTGGCACTGTTTAGCAATGCTTAGCAGTGTGCAAACTAGCTAAGCAAAGCTGCTTCATGCCAAGCAGTTCTAAAACATATCTTGTTTAAGTAGTGCTTACCAGTGATTAGCAGGGATTAGCAGAGCTTAGCCAGGTGCAGCAAATCAGCATTTAAATATAATTAGCATAATTTCTTTTTGGAAAATAAATGCTTCATAACCCTTCTGTCTATTCAAACCCAGAACCTACTGCACAGAAGGCTGTCATTCTACCAAATTAACTATGTGGATGTGTAGAATGCTGCTATAATTTTACATATACCTGTCAGCTATGTTTAAGCATTCCTGAGCACCTCACTATGGCATGCAAACTCGCTCCGCTGTGCTTAAACTTGACCTTTGAATTAAAAATTAAATGAATTTAGTTTTTAATTTTCAATGTCTGGCACATGTCAATTGCTGTGTGCTACACCACACCACACAAACCTCAAAAAAAAAAACTGATATAATGCTCTTGGACAGTGCAGGGGGTATGTTGCCCATCTGCGGACATGGTTAGTAACACACTCCCTACACCAATTCGCAGCTAAGTTCCACAGCTCTCCCTCAGGAACATGCCATCATTAATATGCATAGTGTGCTACTGAGGGGGAACTGCATACATGGCCATGGTACCTTCTGTGTAGACTCTACTATGCCTACACAGATTTTATTAAATATGGGGGACAGTTTATGAATATTTGGTTGCTCTCATCAGCACATCCTATTTTACTGTAGTACTGGATGACAGCATTTGGCTTGAATATCAGAGAGCCTCCTTGAACATAGCACCAGCATTGTCCCAAGTTTATAAGGACACTTTTAATTTTGGCTCAGCATTTTGACTATTACCTCCAGATGTTGGACATTTTTGACAAGTTCTAAGATACCTTTAAACTACCTTTAAACTACAACAAAAAGGAAAAAAAAACAAAAAAATCTTGCTTTTTTCCCCATTTTCTGAAAGTTAAGAAAGTTCAGTTACAGATTTGCTGTTCTGAACTGTTTGGAAGTTTCTAAAAGGCCAGTGCTTGCTTGGGCTAAAGGGAAGTCTCTGTGTTCACCAGTGGGAGTGGTTAACACTGAACAGCCTGCCTGTCCCTGGAGGAATGATTACTACCTAGAAGCTGTAGTTTTATTGGCCATTTTGGGTCAATTCTAAACTCCTTGATCTGTCTCTCTTAAAACCCGGCTGCCTCATGGTTTTGGCATCTTTTCAGGCTTGCTAGTTGTTGCTGAAGCACTTACCAAGGGGAGAAAACGCTGAGAGAAGAAAAGGAGCCACTTTTGTGATTTTAAGTATTTTCTTCAGATTTTTTGTTAAGTTTTACTGCTTTGCCGCCTACTTTTTGGCATTTTCCGGCTTGCTAAAGTTTATATCTGTAACAGTAACAGTACTTGGAACACATCTAGAGCCTGTTTACTGCATTTCCTGTGTTGCACTTAATTTAAAATCGATTTTCTTTCTGTAAAAACTGCATTTTACCTGATTTTGGCCTAGCACTCAAGTGTGGGGTCATTTATTGCACTGTTGTGATTATTTTGCTGCTTGTGTATCTCTGCTACCTTTAAACTACAACAAAAGTAATAAAAACCAACAAATCTTGCTTTTTTCCCACTTTCTGTAAGTTAAGAAAGTTCAGTTACAGATTTGCTGTTCTGAACTGTTTGGAAGTTTCTAGAAGGCCAGTGCTTGCTTGGGCTAAAGGGAAGTCTCTGCATTCACCAGTGGGAGTGGTTAACACTGAACAGCCTGCCTGTCCCTGGAGGAATGGTTACTACCTAGAAGCTGTAGTTTTATTGGCCATTTTGGGTCAATTCTAAACTCCTTGATCTGTCTCTCTTAAAACCCGGCTGCCTCATGGTTTTGGCATCTTTTCAGGCTTGCTAGTTGTTGCTGAAGCACTTACCAAGGGGAGAAAACGCTGAGAGAAGAAAAGGAGCCACTTTTGTGATTTTAAGTATTTTCTTCAGATTTTTTGTTAAGTTTTACTGCTTTGCCGCCTACTTTTTGGCATTTTCCGGCTTGCTAAAGTTTATATCTGTAACAGTAACAGTACTTGGAACACATCTAGAGCCTGTTTACTGCATTTCCTGTGTTGCACTTAATTTAAAATCGTTTTTTTCTCTAAAAACTGCATTTTACCTGATTTTGGCCTAGCACTCAAGTGTGGGGTCATTCATTGCACTGTTGTGATTATTTTGCTGCTTGTGTATCTCTGCTACCTTTAAACTACAACAAAAAGAATAAAAACCAACAAATCTTGCTTTTTTCCCACTTTCTGTAAGTTAAGAAAGTTCAGTTACAGATTTGCTGTTCTGAACTGTTTGGAAGTTTCTAGAAGGCCAGTGCTTGCTTGGGCTAAAGGGAAGTCTCTGCATTCACCAGTGGGAGTGGTTAACACTGAATAGCCTGCCTGTCCCTGGAGGAATGGTTACTACCTAGAAGCTGTAGTTTTATTGGCCATTTTGGGTCAATTCTAAACTCCTTGATCTGTCTCTCTTAAAACCCGGCTGCCTCATGGTTTTGGCATCTTTTCAGGCTTGCTAGTTGTTGCTGAAGCACTTACCAAGGGGAGAAAACGCTGAGAGAAGAAAAGGAGCCACTTTTGTGATTTTAAGTATTTTCTTCTGATTTTTGTTAAGTTTTACTGCTTTGCCGCCTACTTTTGGCATTTTCCGGCTTGCTAAAGTTTATATCTGTAACAGTAACAGTACTTGGAACACATCTAGAGCCTGTTTACTGCATTTCCTGTGTTGCACTTAATTTAAAATCGTTTTTTCTCTAAAAACTGCATTTTACCTGATTTTGGCCTAGCACTCAAGTGTGGGGTCATTCATTGCACTGTTGTGATTATTTTGCTGCTTGTGTATCTCTGCTACCTTTAAACTACAACAAAAAGAATAAAAACCAACAAATCTTGCTTTTTTCCCACTTTCTGTAAGTTAAGAAAGTTCAGTTACAGATTTGCTGTTCTGAACTGTTTGGAAGTTTCTAGAAGGCCAGTGCTTGCTTGGGCTAAAGGGAAGTCTCTGCATTCACCAGTGGGAGTGGTTAACACTGAACAGCCTGCCTGTCCCTGGAGGAATGGTTACTACCTAGAAGCTGTAGTTTTATTGGCCATTTTGGGTCAATTCTAAACTCCTTGATCTGTCTCTCTTAAAACCCGGCTGCCTCATGGTTTTGGCATCTTTTCAGGCTTGCTAGTTGTTGCTGAAGCACTTACCAAGGGGAGAAAACGCTGAGAGAAGAAAAGGAGCCACTTTTGTGATTTTAAGTATTTTCTTCTGATTTTTTTTAAGTTTTACTGCTTTGCCGCCTACTTTTTGGCATTTTCTGGCTTGCTAAAGTTTATATCTGTAACAGTAACAGTACTTGGAACACATCTAGAGCCTGTTTACTGCATTTCCTGTGTTGCACTTAATTTAAAATCGTTTTTTTCTCTAAAAACTGCATTTTACCTGATTTTGGCCTAGCACTCAAGTGTGGGGTCATTCATTGCACTGTTGTGATTATTTTGCTGCTTGTGTATCTCTGCTACCTTTAAACTACAACAAAAAGAATAAAAACCAACAAATCTTGCTTTTTTCCCACTTTCTGTAAGTTAAGAAAGTTCAGTTACAGATTTGCTGTTCTGAACTGTTTGGAAGTTTCTAGAAGGCCAGTGCTTGCTTGGGCTAAAGGGAAGTCTCTGCGTTCACCAGTGGGAGTGGTTAACACTGAACAGCCTGCCTGTCCCTGGAGGAGTGGTTACTACCTAGAAGCTGTAGTTTTATTGGCCATTTTGCATCAATTCTAAACTCCTTGATCTGTCTCTCTTAAAACCCGACTGCCTCATGGTTTTGGCATCTTTTCAGGCTTGCTAGTTGTTGCTGAAGCACTTACCAAGGGGAGAAAACGCTGAGAGAAGAAAAGGTGCCACTTTTGTGATTTTAAGTATTTTCTTCTGATTTTTTGTTAAGTTTTACTGCTTTGCTGCCTACTTTTTGGCATTTTCCGGCTTGCTAAAGTTTATATCTGTAACAGTAACAGTACTTGGAACACATCTAGAGCCTGTTTACTACATTTCCTGTGTTGCAGTTAATTTAAAATCGTTTTTTACTCTAAAAACTGCATTTTACCTGATTTTGGCCTAGCACTCAAGTGTGGGGTCATTTATTGCACTGTTGTGATTATTTTGCTGCTTGTGTATCTCTGCTACCTTTAAACTACAACAAAAAGAAAAAAAAACAAAAACATCTTGCTTTTTTCCCACTTTCTGAAAGTTAAGAAAGTTCAGTAACAGATTTGCTGTTCTGAACTGTTTGGAAGTTTCTAGAAGGCCAGTGCTTGCTTGGGCTAAAGGGAAGTCTCTTTGTTCACCAGTGGGAGTGGTTAACACTGAATAGCTTGCCTGTCCCTGGAGGAGTGGTTACTACCTAGAAGCGGTAGTTTTATTGGCCATTTTGGGTCAATTCTAAACTCCTTGATCTATCCTAAAACCCTACAACTCTCTTTTTGTGCGGTTTTGCGCACTGAGCAGCGTCGGGCAGCGCTGCCTAAACAGGTTTAAACTATTCCAGCTCCACATAGTCTGCTCTTCACTTTTTCCCTTAGAACTGCTCAAACTCTGAAAACCTGAAGAAGCGTACCTGTTGTACATGAAAGCGCTTGTTTTTGTAATAAATTCAGTTTATTTTACATTATGGAGGTCTCCATTTGTCTTGTTTTGTGGATATAACCTTCTTTTTCGGTGTGAGACCTTGGATGGTAGCCTTTCTATTTTTCCTAATAATTTTTATTAATATGTTTTAAGTGTTTAGTTTAGCAATTCAAGTACACATTTCCTATGAGGTCAGTATTTTTTGTGTGTGTGGATGCATGTGTGTGTGTGTGTGTGTGTGTGTGTGTGTGTGTGTGTGTGTGTGTGTGTGTATGTGTTGGTGTGTGTGTGGTGTGTGTCTGAGAGAGAGAGGAAAGATTGAATGACCTCTCCATTGAAATACATTCTGATAAAATTATAAAAAGGATTCCTAAATAACACAAAAAACTAGCATCCCTCTCACCCCTACAACTATCTATCTATCTATCTATCTATCTATCTATCTATCTATCTATCTATCTATCTATCTATCTATCTATCTATCTTCCTTATGTTCAAACAGTTTTTCTCAGTGTGTCTTGGTTTCCTCCCTCTTTTCAGAGACATGAGGTAGGTAGATCGGACACGCCGAACTGAACTGCCATTTAAGTATGCTTGTGTGTTTGTGGTATGAAAGAATAACAGTGACAGGGATAGCCACTTGGAAGTGTGAACAACATTGGCTCTATTTATGTGACACTCTTCTAATCCCATGTGCAAAAGTGTTACAGCTGATTAGAAATCAGGTGATTAAAATGCATTGGCTTTGTCAGTATGTGGTTGCAGTATGTGAGGATCAAGGAATATGCCCTTTCCACTCTGTAGTCCGATCTATGATCTCTGAGTTGGAGTGTATAACTATATATATATATATCTATCTATATGGGTCTATGTTCTTTAATCAAAAGTGCGGTTCATCGAACCTTACTTCTGCAAACTGCCTTCCGCAAAAGTGCATCTTGTCGAAAATGCACTTTCACAGACAAATAAAAAAAGCTAAACATAAAAAAAAAAAAACAACAACAAAGCAGTAAACACTAATATGCAGGGGGCAAGCCCCCCTGCACCCCCACACCCCCCACTTTAATATTCTCACTCTGAGATCACACTACAGTGGGGAAAAGGGAATATTCCCTTATCCCCACTGTACTATGATCTCAACAAGAGTTTCCTTAGTTGCACATCAACAGTATACTTTGATGTACAACTAAAGGTACATGCTAATGGCATGTTTTTTTTTTTAATTGTTTTCTTTAGCAAAAGTACATTTTCGCCAAAATGCACTTTCGCTAAAGTGATTTCAACAAAGTATGGTTCAATCATTAAATCTAGAATATACAGAAATCAACACACTCACAGTTTTACAAATTGAAAATGAATGAATATTTATACTGCAGTGGGGACTGTGACTAGTGGAAGATTGTGGAAACAATAATTTTGTATACAGTTGTGCTAATATGCCTTTATGTCTTGATGCAGACTTAAACCTTAATTTCACCAGCAAAATATATACTGCAATTAAATAATTAACATATTATGATACTTCCAATGTTCACTCATTCTCCTAAGGGCGGGAATAATTGTAAGGTTTTTTCCCACTGGATATGACACAGCACCATTGTCACACCCACGACAGACACCCTCCCACCAACACGCCCACTTTCCTACACATGAAAGTAAGCGAACTTGCCACTGTTGATCACTAATCACACAGTGCTCATCTGCCTTGCTGAAGAAGATAAATAAAGACCTTTTTTACCTACTTGAGGGCTTATGGTGATTCTTTGAACAACTACTGGATTTAACTACCTGTATCATTTACTCTGCTGAGAAGGACAAAAATATCACTGGCTAAAACGTCAACACACGAAATCCGCCAGTATCTCAACTGTATGTTTAATATCCAACCTGGTAAAACTTTGGTTAGCAATACGTGATCCAAAACATTGAATCATTTTTTTTTTGGACCTTTTAATGGTATTTTAATCACATGAATGGTTATTCTAACCTCTGTTTGATGTGGATTTATGCTCTGAATGGGGACACTTATTGCTACTAGATTTTACCCTGTGTTTTGTTCGAGCTTTGCTTGTACCCCCACTCAGTATGAGAAGACCGTTTATAACTGTCACACTAAGGCACTAAATATAAGGTGAATCTTTTCTGCTTTTGTATGCATGTATGTGTGTGTGTGTGTGTGTGTGTGTGTGTGTGTGTGTGTGTGTATATATATATCTATATATATATATATATATATATATATATATATTATATATATAAATTTGTTGTCAATGATTGCTTTACATGGTTATCCCTGAGATGTTAATTGGTGATTACAATGAGATTTTATATACTGGACTTGTATACCCTGTAAAACAGATATGTCACTAAATCATGTGTGAGCTCTCCCACAGCAATTATTTTAGTTTTATTCAGAATAACTAAGGAAGTAGGCAATGTGCTCAGTTGCCTTGGAAAAATGTCTGCACCACAGCTGATAAAATAATGCTTATCTAGGCAAAGAGGGGTATAAACATTATGGCTGCTGTTGAAGCTCAATTTAATGACTTTGGAGAGACCGAGTAGTAGCTGCAGTTGTAAAAAGCACAAATCATTACCTCTTCAGAATGATGTCAAAACACAGCATGAACTAAAGGAAACTGAACCGGAGCTGCATCTGGAGATGGAGATGAGATGCCTAGAAGCAGCTGAGAGAAGGAAGCAGCGTGAGACACAAAAGAAGTCGTAGCTTAGAAAGACCCACAGTCACAAAGGAAGAAAGGAATCTTAGCATAACTTGGTCATAAGAGGGAAAATAATCATTTTCATAAGCAGAATTAATCCTTTTTTATCAAACATAGCAGGGGTAAAATCTCAACTATTGATGGCAAGCTCAGTACTAATTTATGTCCTCATTATGTAGAGGGTAATGAATATCAGTTATATTCAGGCATTTTAATGTCTATACAAAGACAACAAGTAGATCAGAGGCAATGTGTAAGGTCTTTAATTTCTCTGCTCTTGGGAAATACATGTGATTAGTATGTTAAGTGACTGTGGTTGGATTATATCAAAGTTTTAAAAGAAATGTTTGTATAGACATTTTATATTGCATCCTGAAGTTTATATAAAACGTTTAGACAACATAAAAAAGCAGAAGTTGGTGTCAGTGATTTATATGCAGAAAAATGCTTACTTTAATAAGTGGCTGAATTTACTACTTTCCAAATATTGGGAGACCTTGAATAAGGAGATATGTACTCAATACTTTGCCTAAGGATATATCAAAATCCAGTTGTCAGATTAAAAACTTGACTCTGCTGCAGAAATATACAGAAATGGTGACCTCTCTAAGGGCAAGACAGTACAACTGCACATGAATGTTGACCTAACACTCTACATGGGCGTCAGAAAATCCATGTGTAGCAACATAAACAATCATGGCAGATTTCCCAGGCAAATAGGAAAAACAGTGATTCCAGAATACACAATATTCTTGGGGATACATGTTTCCCAAATAAGGAAAAACGGGACATGTGCAAACAAAATGTTAATAGTAACCAGATATGGAATGAAAGCCATGAGAGGAAGCCAGCAGAGGCTATAACACTGTAGTGTTAGGCTGTCATAAGATAGCAACTGCTTCAAACTACCACAATGTCTATATTCTATGCTGGTAGAAAAATAAAACAATGCTAAGAGGCATATTGCATCAGACATAACAATTTTTTTTAAGTCCACAGCTGTTAAAAATTAGTTTTTCTTGCCTGGGATTTCTACTCCAGTTAACACAATGGGAAGGACACCATTTCAGGCACGATTGGTGAGAGTTCAGCTAGACTGAGATGAGGGCTGATGAAACACACAGCTGGTAGTGTTCAATAACATTCTTATAGATGTGTTAATATGAAATAATTTTGCTGATACTGAACCCTGTTACATGCAGTACTACATGGAGGCAGTTATTTAGGGAAAGCACCAAATGGGAAATCCAGCTGTTCTCCTTGGTTGATGTCGTTACTGCAGAGGAAGTTTTAATAGTAACAAGCATGACTGTGAGTGGTCAAAAGATGTTAACTTTCCTTTCATAACTATGTGGGGGGGATAAAGATCTGAGACAGACTCAGGTCCTGGTCCAGGAAGGTGACTTGCAGAAGTGATGACGCAAGGATGGTAAAAAAAAAAACCTCTAGATTATTAAGGGCATAGGTAGTTTGTGTAATGCATCAATAGATTACCGTATAGAGGATGACTCCTGAACAGAGACTGGAAGAGAAGTAGTAAAGTAACTGGTAGTCCCAAGAGTCTGCCATCAGCGACTTCTCACCAGGACCAACACATTTCTTTTTCAGGCGATAATGGTACAAAGTCCACAGGAAAAAAAAAATACCCAAGGTAATCCTGCAGGGGGTGTGAGTAGTGTCAAAAGGTTGTCCAAGGAGGAGATAAATCCCAGATTGTTCTGGTGCATTTTGCTATTGATGAAGAAGCATTTCACATGGTATAATGAGCATCATATTCCTCTTAGTCACATAAGTATCGCAAGAGGTATATTTTGGTTGTCACAGACTATACGTCGCCATACCATAAGGTAGTGTCTATGTCCTGTGACAAGGCCAAAAAACATGGCAAATGCTCTGTGTAACTCTTGATGAATAAGAGAGCGAATATGATCCCAACAAGGAGTTTCTTATGCAGTATGCCTTAAATTTTATTACATTTTTGAAGACCATGGATTTGAGTACATTATTTTAATTCAAATTTCTGCAAGATTGTTTGGTTAAATAAAATGTATCAGTGATTCAAAGTCTGTCATTTCATCAGCTTTACTAAACTCTTCTATTTACATGTAGCAATTTTCATAGTGCTCCTAAAAACTGTACTATTTATTTTCTGCATTTTCTGAAACATGCAAATCTGCTGCCTCTGGACTTCATAGTTTCTTCAGCATTTTCTTGCTTCACATTCTTTTCTCTTAGCTTGTCAGGCAATTATTTTGCAGACTGAAACCTACAATCATTTTTAGTGACATGAAATCCACAGTGAATACTGTGGTATAATTACAGAAAATGGGCATATTAGATTTTTTAAGCAATTTCGCATCTAATAAAAAACAAGTGGAAAAAGACTGTAGAAACAAAACCACTAATCCAATAAAACGATCGTGTCAGCACACAGGTTGCAAGTCCATAAAAAATTTATTGTATAAATTCCACAAGCGCTTTCACCCTAACTCAGTTGTAGGGCTTTTTCAAGTGTAAAAACAGTGTAACTGTTCAATCAGCCATCTTTAAATAACTTTATTTTAAAAAAGGCGCCAAAACCAGTCTGACCTAAATTAATAAATGAGCATATTTATATTAAGCCTTATTTGATTAAAAAAGCAGAAGATTTATCTAAATAATTACTTAAGACAACCACTGAAACAATTATTAAAGTAACATTTTGATTGTATTGTTTAACATAATTTTAAAGTATTTTAAATTTTTGTCATCCTTTTCTTCTTTGTTTTTAGATAGAACTGTTATTTTATATTGCCAAAGCAAAAAACGTAAATCAAGAGCAATGCAATGAAGGGCATAAAAAGTCACCTCAGGAAATACAATCCAAAATCCGAAGAACCCAAAAACGATAGTCCACAGACAAATGATAAAAAATGTAGATTTAATTTAGTGCACAGTGGTTAGCGCTTTCGCCAAATAGCTTCATCAGACCAATACTGAACATTACATTCCAATTTAAATAGTCAAAAAGGCGGGAACATACAATCAATGTTTAAAGGAACATCTCATGTATTACAAAAACAAATACAACTGCTAACTAAAACTCACAACTCAACAATCTACATATAACAAAGCAGCCTATCTAATGAATAAAATAAGATAAAATCTGTACAATAAAGACTAAAAATATATGTCTCTTGTACATATATAAAAAATATATATGAAAATCACATAATATGTCAATAAATACATAGGAAACACATCCAAAAAGTACATGTATAATTATACATGTCACTATACTCCTACCAAAAAGTAATAATTCATAATCAGATATAATGTAAATCATGACATCTACTGACACATAGAGCTAACACACCACTCCTATATATGACTACTCTGGTTAAGAGTGGAGTACACATTTCAAAAGATCACCTAAAAATGTGGAGATATATGGATGTCAAGAATAAATCATTCACAATTTCAGACGCCTCATCTTCATATATGGTTTAATAGGTACCTATTGTTAGTTTATATTACTTTGATTCAAAGTTTTATCAAGTTTATTAATGTTTGGTAAGCAAAGTGAATTTATTTGTGTTTTTAAACTTGACAGTTGTAAAAATGTGTGTGGTTACTTTAAATTTAGGTCAGACTGGTTTTGGCGCCTTTTTTTAAAATGAAGTTATTTAAAGATGGCTGATTGAACAGTTACACTGTTTTTACACTTGAAAAAGCCCTACACCTGAGTTAGGGTGAAAGTGCTTGTGGAATTTATACAATAAATGTTTTATGGACTTGCAACCTGTGTGCTGACATGATCGTTTTATTGGATTAGTAACTTTGCATCTAAGTTAAGGTGCAGGCATTATTATTTTTTTTTATGTGAGATAGTGCGATTGGGATGGAGATTTTATTTTCCTGCAAGTCTGAGTGATCATTTACTTAGTATATTTAAAGATGATGAAGTGAGGAGAACTATTTTCTGTATGTCTGCTGACATCAACAATATGCAATGTTGGCCTCAAGAGAGCTAATAATACACAAGTGGTGGTTCTTGAAAAAATTGGTACTACAACATTGTTTATATAGATGTCTCCAGTACTGGACCATAGCAGCACTGCTACAACTGACCATAGCAACTACCTCTAAATCAATAACTTGAATGATGACTCCTCAGCACTGACCATATTTGTCTGTGCTTCTGCAGCACACAGAGATGCTTTATCACTCAATGCCAAATATCAGACATCTTCCATAGGCAATGTTGCTTCATCGTCACTTACTGCTATAGCTAGACCAGAGATAAGCAGCAAAGGTAAGCTAGTCAACTAACAATGTAGTTAACACTGCCTGTAATTGATCCTTTTCCACCTTTCACCAAATGCTATCTGGAGTTCTCTATGGCAGTTTTGTGCTTAATCAATCTTCTTAAATTTATTCTTGTAAATATTAAGTATTAATATATACTTTCCAGTTTACTATTGCTAAAATGCATAGAGTTACAGCAGTTCACCTCAAAATATAATTTAAATTACTAACCAGCAAAGAAGACACAAATGCCTCAACAGTATAAAGGCATCTTCTTCAACTCACAGTTAATCTTGACAGCTGAAGGCTTGTATTTTTTGCATCCCTAATAAGTTTATCTTTAGTGACTAATAATAAATACCAATATCATATTTTGCTGTATCAGGAAAATTGAATCTTTGTCACAGAAATCTCTAATTCCATGATTTTTTTTCCATCACAGAGATCATTTATGTCTTGCATTAAATGAATAATGTTCCTAATAGTTTACTGATAATTCTGGTTCTTCTACAATTAAATGAGTGGATAGAATGCCTACACCCTCATGTTTTACTGATGAAATATTAGCTAGTGTCATTCTTTGCGTTAACAGTTGCAGGTAACTTATTATGCATACTCAAAAATTCTTTCCAAACTGTATAAGCAAGCATGATCTGCCAAAAAATTGACCTGACATTTTGCATCAGTGAAAATGAATATCTCTTGTCCAAGACTGGATGTAGTAACTAACATTTTCTGAGGTAGAACAACTTTTGCAGTGCTTCAGTAGTTACTTCTTTTACTTAAAGGAATTTATATTTCTAAACTGGCACAAAAACTGACTTGAAGTAATGATATAATTATAATCAATAGAAAGCAGCAGTTGTTGGAAATATTATCTATTAATCACAGCAGTCAGTGGTGTACTAGAAATAATTAATTTTTCTTTCTTGTGACCTAGCTAATTATATCAGCACTCATATGTGTTTGACCTGTTTGGTTTTATTGCTTGCCATTTCATAATGTCTTAAAAGGAAAAATGTTAGTTCTATAGTTAGTGAATGGCAGCTTCTAGACAGTCACAGATAAAAAAGGTTTTAGATTTGGGTGAATTCTGAGATTAACCAGGTGAAAATATGAACACTGCTGTCTTGTAAAATTAAAGATGTCACTAGGGGCCAACTCCCTTTACTTCTAAATAGCATGTTTGTAGAAATACCATTGCCCCATCTTATAGCCAAGCTCTTCCCAAGCTGTTCTCAAGGCCATTTTTATGTTGGTCATAAGGTAACAGTTGCTGAATCTGATTTCTGATATGCAGTAGAAGGAGGCTAAAGTTTCTTTTTTGTCAGTTTCAAATATTATTGCTTGGTTAACAGGAAATACTTGCAAGAATCATTTTATAATGACTGTCCACTAGTGCATGTGCCTCTTTCCTTTCAATAAATATCTGATTCCTTGTTTTATCTTTTTTTCCAGATCATCAGATCTGCTTTACAAATACTTGTTTGGTTTTATTAGAAACTATGGGTGCCATACAGTTTCTGTTCACAACATCTAAGCCATGTGATATTTGAAAAATCATTATTTTTCAATTGACAACTTAGGATACTGAGTTTCATTGTCCATGTTATCCTGTTAAATTTATGTATCTGATATCTTTGATTAATACAGTGCTGCCAAGGATTTTATCTCAGTATATTGCATAATGCTAGTATCTATAAGATATTCAATTTGGTCTCAAATATTTTTAATTATTAATTTTGTTGTTTGAATTTTTGTATTATTTTTTTATTTAAAACAATAGATAATTCAATTATAAAACAGACATAACTATTTACATAGGTTCACAGCTGATCAATACATCAATGTTATACATATCAACAACAATTAATATTTTTCAAGTAAGTGTTTAAGTTTAAGCCAAGATTCATATGAATGTGTAATATTAGAAGATCTTACCTTTATAATATGCAACTCACTACTGCAAAAAAAATGCCATGCTAATAAATTCAACATTAGAGGAGGTAACTTTACTTTTTTAATTTTCAGTAACTACTTTTCTAGCTATAACAAGAATAGACCAAAGAAGAGGCACTTAGGTTTTTGGAATTATCTCAGGGATCACAGCATTAAACAAAACTAAAAATATAGAAACATTACGTCTATTTGACCGTAGAACTTCAATGAAGTTATTAATCCCGTTACAAAAAGAGGTGACAACTTCACATTCATGTATCATATGTGTACAAGCAGCTATTTTTTTTTCAGAATCACATCTCCAGCATTTAATTCTATTTGGTTTATACATAATTGTAATTTTGTTAGTTGTGACAAAAACTCTTGTCTTGGAATTTCCAAGTAAAAATTTTCCATGGAAAGATTTTTTTTTTGTGTGTTTGTTTTTGTAAAAGTAGCTTCATTTATTTTATGCTTCTGACACTTTTGCTACATTCAATATTTTGTGACTTGCAGTCTTTTCAGTCTATCCTATGACTCAAAAGCCTCATCTTCTCCTTCTTCTTCTTCATTGTACATTAACAGCCACCCTGCAGGTACTGAGGGAATTAATCAATTAACTATTCAAGACATATGTGTAAAAATTAACATTCTGGATACTGAAGGGTTAGTCAAGAAGGACTATACAACATTCAAATTGTTGATGAGCACATCTCTTCTAATTGAGGATGTCTGCTTAAGGGTACTTATGTATTCTGACAGAGAGATGGTTGAAATGGGAGGTATGCAGCATAGAGGCAACAATGATACAATAACAGCAGGGCAAATGCAACAATAAAGAAGCATGAAGTGTAATGACATCAGTCAGTCATATTTATGGAAATGTATATATTTCCTAAATTAAAGTCATTGGATGAGAGGCACCTGGGTACTGCAGGTAGGATATATATAAACAATTGATACTTAATTAAACATTTTCATTCTTTCCAAATGCTAGGAACAGCTTTCATGCTAATAAAGTCAAACCCAAATAAATGTAGACACCATTCACATTTGCATCATTGGGTTCATGTAAATAGCTTATTTATTCCATAAATGTTTCTCAGACTTCAAACTATCATAGAACTGCAAAAATAAACTTTTGTGAGACCTAGCATTATGCTTTCTCAAAGTCCAGGAATATCCAGTTGGATCCTTTCCTCACCTCCAGCTTCTTTTTCACTATCTGTCTCACTGCAGACATCAAGTTGGTTATGCTGCATCTTGATCTGAATCTGAACTGCTCAGCTTCTATCTTACTTTCTGCAGCTCTGGATATCTGTTTATCAGTCATTATCTTCAGCATTTGCATGCAGTGTGGCAGGAGTGTGATATTGCTGTACTGCCTCCAGTTGTGAATGCCCCTTTGTTCTAGTACACTGGCACTAGAATTAATTTTTCCATTCATCTGGGATATACCTTTTTCCTCCATTTTGATGAGTACTCTCAGGAACCACTTTTTTCCCCGCCTCACTTGAAATCTTGACCATATCTGCTTTGATCTCATCTGAGCATGTTGCTTTCTTTGACATAATTTTTCTTAGTGCTGTTCTTAGTTCCCCTTGGGCAAGCTCTTTTTTTCTCTTTTTTATAGGCTGTGAATGGGGAAATGCAGCCTCTGAGAGTTTTTCTTCATTCATAAACAGCAGGAAGCATTCTTTCCATTTGCTTTGATGTCTTGGTGACTAGTGAGCATGATATTACTGGCATCACTTATGAATGGTGTCTGAGGTCTACCTTATTTATCTTTTTGTTTTTGCCTTTCAACCTGATATAATCTCTTCATGCCTTTTACTGAGACACTTTCCAGTAAAAAGTTTTGGGCCTTTAATGCTATTGTTTTTGCTTTGCTATTGTGACCAATCCATTAGATTCTTAGTTATCTAACCAGTATGCCTTCTTAGCCTGGTCCATCTTTTCTATCTCCTATTCTTTGAAATGATACTGCAGTCTTTAATCTAAAAGAGACCTCCCATGTTTGCAGGAAGATAATGAAAAGAAGGTCAAGAAAAGAACACTGTGGGGCACCACAGTCCAGAGTAAAGAGTGAATAAGTTTAAATACTTAACGCAATACTCTGTGAAGGACAGGAGAGGCAGGAGGTAAACAACAAACCTAACAGTTTTTGTTAGAACACATCAGCTAGCAAGGGACTCCAAAACAATGTCATGGTCCAGTGTAAGAAATAACATCATGGCATTGAGAAAGAATAGAACTGAACAACACATAGGATCACAAGCCATAAGTGTATCACTGAAAATACTGATGGTGTTACACACAATATTGTGGCATGTTTAGGACTCAGGCTGAAAAAAAATCACAGTACCTGCATCCCATAAAGTATTGATCAAGTTGCTGGTTAAACACTTTTTCCATGACCTAACTGATAAAGGAAAGCTGAAGCTTGGGCAGTAACTGGCAAAAACATTATGTATTTATTTATTTAGCATTTGTTTACTGGGGAAGTCTGACTGGGCAAGTAGCCCATTTTCAGAGGAGACCCAGGGAGAAAAGCTCTGAGTGCAAGAATGATTTACATTGTATTAACTTTGTGAAATTACATAACAGAAGATGTTAAAGTATTGTAAGTTCATTTTACAGTGATGTACAATGCATTACTTTTTGTAAAAGTACATAACAACAAGATGTCAAAGTGCTATAAGTTCATCATGCATAATTTACAGTAATAATTAGAATACTACTGGTGGGTAATTTACTCATGGAGAGAAAGTGATCCCTATAAGATGACTAGCATAAAATGTTCAGATGACATAGATACATACAATTGGATTTACAGTGTACAATATATAAATACAACATGTGGGGCATTGACCCCTGGATACAAGTGATGACAGCAATATGACTAACTAATATTATATGAGAGATAACCTCTACATCTAAGTTTGATGATTTGCCATATATATATATATATATATATATATATATATATATATATATATATATACACACACACACACACACACACACACACACACACACACACACACACACACACACACTATACATCCCTGATGATATAAAAGAGATAGAATTGTCAGCATCAAGGCATATAGGTATGGTGCTACAAGTTCACCCAGGTGACCTGGATTTAGTTAGTGTCTAGTTCCTGGATGACCTGACCAGGTAGGGTGAGAGAGATAATGAGAGAGAGAGAGAGAGACTAATGGCACCTAAAGACATTTCACTCATCAGACTGTGGCTCCATTCCACTGCAATGCTGAATGCAGTGGTTAAGCATGAAAACAGTACACAGCATACAGGCTAAAGGAATGCAGCTCTGCCATGCTGCAATATGCAATATGCAAAGGTTTCTGGAAAATGAGTGTGTGTGTGTGTGTGTGTGTGTGTGTGTGTGTGTGTGTGTGTGTGTGTGTGTGTGTGTGTGTGTGTGTGTGTGTGTATCCATCTCCCATGGAGAATAAGGCAGCGCATATCTTTGCACAAGTGAGAGAACACATCAGACAGTAGGAATGGAGACTTACGTTATAAAGCAGAAAACAGCAAAGGCTGTCTGGATGATGGACAACCGGACTGATAAATCTCAGGATGGCTGATGGTTGGCAGGCAGTAGAGATGAAGCTAATATTAATGAAAAGGTCAGTATGACTTATAGAAGGCTACTTCATGCTCAGTGTAAATAAGTTCTCTGTGATGGAAGAAAAAAAGATATCCAGCTCTAAAGACATGAGATAATATTATGCAGATTAGGACCTAGGATGTCAAGGCAAGGATGAACAAGGTAGGTCAAGGGTTGAAATGGCAGGCAAAGAAAGATGCATCAGTATCAGCCAGCTAAAAAGACTCCCTCCTCCACTGGGACACGAGGTTAAGGAGGCATTGCCTAATGACAAAAATTTCAAGGACAAGATATCCACAGGCACAATCGTGGAATGGAGGAAGGAATGTAGAGATCCTGCAGGAGAGAAGGGGGCCAAGGGCTGCTTCAGATGGAGGAAAGACACTTTG
Source organism: Protopterus annectens (assembly GCF_019279795.1). NCBI lineage: Eukaryota > Metazoa > Chordata > Ceratodontiformes > Protopteridae > Protopterus > Protopterus annectens. The sequence goes on along the minus strand of NC_056728.1, from coordinate 666,143,192 downwards.
TGCAGGGTTATATATACTAAGTTTAAAACTTTAAAGATAATACAAAACTGAACTGGTGACTGGTGCAACCTCTGCAGATGGAGAGTTATAAAAAGGCATCTACAAGTACCTGAGAGTAACTGGCTAGCAGTTTTGCACCAGCTGTGGTCAGCCTAGTTCAATGCTAGGAAGACTGAAATAAAAGGTGTTACAAGAAGCAAGACAGGAAGAGAGCTAGATGCATAGAACCACAAAAAGGACTTGGGGAAATATATGTTTAAGGAGGGAAACATTCATTAGGTGAGAGGATAATTGTTTGATAATAGATAGCTCTGGCTCCTAAGAATCAGTCTCTTGTACAAAATACAGCCAACATTTTTCACCATATCATGACCCTAAATATTAGATGAGAGGTTGTGGTGAGTTTTAAACAGAACAGCAAGTATTTATTAGAATTTCATGAATAGCCATGGGATAAAATCACGGGCATGTTGATTGCTAGTTATTGAGGTGTGGATGCATTCTGAATTCTTAGATACGTATGGAATCTATAATATATGCTCTGAACTGAGGGAAGGAATGATAACGTTTTTTTTACATAGCAGTGATGTGGAAGACGTCTCCCTCTCCCTCTGACTATATGGCATCTCTCATTAACTTGATATCCCCCTAAAAGAGAATCAGGCTGAATGTGTGCAACCTTTTAGTAACCTTACCAGTAAATGAAAGGATAGGTATGGGCTGATAGTTTTCAAGATTTCCAAGGGTTTGATAAGAAGTCAACAAGACTGTGTTTAAGACTAATGGAAATACCCCATTATTCAAAGAAGAAACAGATAAATGAATCATAATACATAAACAACCAAGGCAGAAAATATTCAGCCTTTTGGGCTTGAGGCTAAGCTGCAGGTGTCAGGAGACGTGCATAAGAAATAGACGAGAGTTCACTCAATTCAGTAAGCTAAAATTCACACAAAATTCAAAGCAGATATTCACTGCAGATAGTTCACATTGAGCTTTCATGGAGAATGGGACTGATCTCAACAATGCCAGCCTAACAAAGAAGACAACTCAAAATTTTTCTAGTAAAATTATCCAAGAATGGAAAGGCAACAACCAAAAAGAGTATGGCAGGTCAGTTTTTTGCAGTAGTGCTTTCTCCAGATAGGAAAACTACGTGCTGACAAGATAACTTTGCCTGATAAGAAGCAAAGTGCTCAGCAAGCCAAAGTCTTACATCAGAGATGCCAGTACATGTTCATTTATACAAAGTCTGCTGGTTCAGTCTCTTGAGCAGGCAAACTTTGGCACCAAAACAGATTCAGTGAGGACATTACAAGTGTATTAGGGACCACAATATAGATCTCTGATACATTTGCATCAGGCATTAATGAAAATGTTGGATGGCAGATACAAAGTAGTTAACAGTTACAGTGTGCAAATTCCTGCATTCTACTATTTCAAGACCACTGGTCTTTAACTGGGCTAAGAATGCAACAAAATAAGCAAGATGGTGACCAGACCGTGAAGCAGGTTCTGCTATCTGGCCAGCACATCCCCATTTATACTCAAACATCTGGTTTGAGCCCCTAAGTAGACAAACCTCAACATCAAAGCAGATCCAGGGAGGATCTTATGGTCATATTACAGGTGTCAAACAATTATTCTTGCCCACCTACACTTGACACTGAATGAAACTGATGGGAGTCAATGATTAATTGAACAGCAGTTGCAGAGTGCAAATTCCTACATGTCACTGCACTAGTTCTAGAGCTGCAAGGTTTAACTGAGATAAAACATTTGAAAAAATGAACAAGATGGTGGCTGGTCTGATGTTGAGATAAGTTCTACTACTATGTCATAAGCTGAGGGACCAAGTTGGAACAGCAAGTCAAGGGTGTGCTCAAATTATGGATAACACAGACCACCTGGAAAAAGTTTATACTCCTCGTAATGGTTAGAAATGTAAAACCAATGATGCATTGTTTTGTATTATAGTAAAGTCACCTATATACCTCTCAACCGCTTAGTATAAGAAATCTGGGCAAAGACAAAAATAATGGGGGACAAAGGCCAACAGTCATGGAGAAATTTTAACTATGGCTCTTCTAGACTTAGTTTAGATATTTGCATGAAAAACAAGGTTTGCATTAGCATGCATTTTCTGGAGGATACAAAGTCTGAATCTCAAACATTTATCATTATCTATTGACATCAGCCATCAATGACTTCAGAAAACCACAAATTCTAGTTGTAGCAGACTGAAAATATGTGACAAAAACATGGACATTCTGCATAAATCTGGACAGTTGAGTGATTAGGTCACCCATCATTCACCATTTGGGGAGCACAACACTGATTTCATGAAGAAGTTTGAGAACTGATGAAGGAATGTCTTTATACTGCCAGGTGGGTGGTAAATGAGTTGATGCCTACAGCTGCTCCCATTCACATACTATACTGAGAACAGCTGGCAGCTTTAATGTTTAACTTGGTCAGCCACAATGGAAAGTGCAGCAAATCACTACCCACTGCCAGTCTTGTCCAGCTCAGGACACTAAATATACAAATCCCAGGAGGACTGAGGCTCCAAATTATATCTGAAATGGTCATACAAGCATGCCACTGAAATAAAAGAAATGTTATGTCACTGAAATAAAAGAAATGTTAAGGTCATACAAGACTAAAATAATTTGGATCTTCTGGCAAGTAGACCTGAAGTTTTAATAAAGCATTCTCAGATAAGCCTGTAGTGCCCTGGTCCTTTATGCTTGCCTAGAATGAAAAACAAACAAAAAAAACACTTCTGGTCTGCAGTACACTAGATATAAATGTATGTTGTGTATCATTTCAAACCATGCATCATTTCAAACCATGCTGATACCAGGTAAGCAAACAGTTAACACGGACAGTATGTCCATGTAATCAAGATGTCTGAGAGTTACCACCCCATCCATCACCCTATACTATGCACACTTACAATGCAAGACCTCCTATACCAGTGAAAGATCTTGAATAAGAGCTTATGAGAACAAAAAGGCTGAAGTTCCAGGAAAATGGTGTTTTAGAATGCCCTATCATGTGGAATAGAATAAAAACATGCTCCATCATTTAACCACAAACAGTCCCTATACATATGGTCTATACATTCAAATCTGCAAGACTGCAATTCAATTAAACCAAAAGTAAAATACACTATAATCAGTCCTTGAACAGACAGCAGTTCAACGACAGTCCAACAACAACCATAAAATAATAAAATAGCAAAATGAGAGGGGATCCAAGATGGTTGTCAGCTGTTGAACATGGTCTCCTTATTGCTCCTGACAAAATAAAATTTCAAATGCAAAAAAAAGCTATCTCCGATATTCAACAAATGTAAGAAACTTACGTAAGAATCATTGGAAATATCAGAGATCTGATTCTATGTACTCCGTTGCCTAAAAAACCCTATAAAACAAAGGGAATAATTTAAATTAAAACACGTTTGTCTCAAGGATCATCACCACATGTATCCAGACCCACATTCCTTTGGAAGTGAAGTGGAAAAATGCAACGGGAGAAATAAAAACTATTTTAAATAATATGTCTTCTGAAATGGAACAGATGGAAGTGCAAGTTACTAAAACTTGGTTATCACAAATTGCATCCCTGGAGAAATAAAATGTTGCCAAAAGGCAAAGGACTCTAAAATTGCAGCAGCAGGAATAACAGAAATCCAGTGCCAAACCAAAAACTAATCAACCCTACAACTTAGATGACTTGAAAGCAGCACTTCAACCTCTACAAAATGAAATTCAAAGCTTCTCCGAAAAACTAATAGGCTTTGGAAATAGTTTGGGACAAACAGTTAATAGACTGGAACAAACTGAAGCCAGAATGATAAATAATGAAATAAAATTGAAGAGCTCCAAAAAGAACTAAAGGCAAAAGAGTCTGCTATTAATGAGATCCAACAAAAAATAACAGATCTGGAAGCCAGCACATGTTCTGGAGTTGTAAGTGCATTTATAAATTGTGGAATTCATTAAAATTGCAGTTACAAAAAATGGGTTACCAAAATTCAACACTCTCTTGGGAGTTTATGATTCTTCATATTCCCCCGGAGAATCTAAATAAATCAAAAACGATTGTAATTATGAATATTTGCCTATTAATGAAATTATATATAGCCACAAATTGGTTGAACCCAGCCCAGACATCGTGGGAAAATTTCAGATTGTTGGCAATAAAACACATCTTAGCGCATAAACTGTTAATTAGTGATCACAAGAAAAATATCAACAACATAAAAATCTGGGAGCAAATTTTTAATATTATTTTGGCTTAAGAGGTTACTATCCACTTTTTCTCCGGAACCAGAATATAGTCTAAATCAACCTTAGATTAGATAGAAAATGTACAGAAAAGGCAGATTGTTGGTTTGGATTTGTTAATGTTGGATATTTTTTTTTTTTTATTTTCCTTTTGATTGTGAGTGCTGTACCTTTGATCAATACATGAGGTTGATATATATGTGAAATTAACCAATGGAAGCATTTTGTATATATTGTATATAATGTGTGAATTTGTAATATGGTTGCGAAAAATAATAAAAAATTATTATTGAAAAAAAAAAAAGATCTGGAAGCCAGGAGTAGAAAGAATAACATTCTCATAAGGGGTATTTCTGAACTGTATGAACAACTGCAACTTCAGAACGTCATAAGGGAAATCTTTGATGCATTGCTAAATAACGAAGAATTGACCCAAGGAATCACCATTGAATGAGCTCACTGAGCACTCCGTAAATCTCACGTTTATGATAGCACTAGACAGGTTTATGCCAGTATCCTAAACTTCATACATGTACAAAAATAACTGCAGCAGCCAAATCTAAAAAAAAATATTCAATATAAAGGCTATAAAATATCTTTTGTGCAAGGCCTTCCAATGCAAGTAAAAGAAAAGAGGCAGCTACTTTGCTTTACTGTGCATACTTAATAAAAAAAAAAAAAAAATTCCAGATGAAATATCCAGCTACTTTAACCTTCGAATATAAGCACCATAAATATCAAGTGAAGCCAAGTTTGTCTGTCTACAAGCATTTAATGAAGCTCCACAACTCTAAATAACTAAAAAAAATCCCTTTTTACTTTTTTTTCTCTTACTCATCCAAGTTATGCACTTGATGAAGTCATTAACACTTAATAAGTGCTTAAAATGCCTAAATTGTTTTAAGAATCAAATATCCTGGAAGAATATCACGGGTGCAATGTTCTATGACCAGAAGTCAAAAGAAACGTTCATCCATGGTGAGTGCGCTTATAAGTTTGTTTGGTTGTTGCCGTGAAGACATAAATCATAGATACGCACTCTGATTTTATCAGTAAAAGGCAAGTCTGTGAGAATACACTCATATTGGATGTTGCCATTTCAATCTTTGAAAAAGAAAATACCCCAAGATATGCCCTATCATTGGACTTGAGTAAAGCGTTTGATAAAGTGAATTTAGAATTTTTGTTTAAACAATGGAATACTTTAACATACCTCAAGAATTTACTGACATCATTAAAATACTTCACAGGAGCTCTTATACAATGCTCTCAATTAAAAAACTAAACTCAAACCCAATTAGAATCAGAAATGGTACCAGGCAGTGATGCCCCCTCTCCCCCTGCCTATTTAATTTTTATTTAGATGGAATACTTTAACATACCTCAAGAATTTACTGACATCATTAAAATACTTTACAGGAGCTCTTATACAATGCTCTCAATTAACAAACTAAACTCAAACCCAATTAGAATCAGAAATGGTACCAGACAATGATGCCCCCTCTCCCCCTGCCTATTTAATTTTTATTTAGAACCCCTTCTCCTTTATATAGGACAAAAAACATTTCATCATATTCCCAGCAATTCAAAGTACCAAATTGAAATATACTGCTTTTGCAGATGACTTAAACATCTTTCAATTTCTCAGTATGGACCTACATAAGACTTTGAAAACAGTTGAGGATTTTTCAAACATAAACTTTGAAATTAATCCATCCAAATCTTTTATCTTCCCAATAATCCCTATTTGACATAAAGAATAATACTTCCCAAAACTGAAGTTAGAACAATTTAAGCTACTCACTTAAATACTTGGGAATAAGTTTTGAGCACACTCACAAAGCACAAATGAAAGACATTTTTACAAAAAAACAGGGCAAATCTTACTAAAGACATTATTAGATGGAACAGCATAAAACTCTCTTTTCTATCCAAAGCTACTATTATTAAAATGAATGTCATTCCTAGAAGCTTATACCATTTCAATTCAACTAATTTAACTATTCCAAATAAATTTCCATAGAACTCATGCCAAATTATTGAAATGTATCTGGTTCCCAAAGTCATTTAGGATCAGATAAAATAAACTAATCCTACCTAAAGGAAAAGGTGAAATTGGACTACTGGATTTTAAATTATACTATGAAATTGGTTGTGCCAGTAAAGTAATCAATATAGCAAATTTCAATCAAAATGAAAGTGAATGGTCCCCAAAGTGGATGAAATTATGGTTTGATCATACTAGAACTCAGAACATTAATCCAATGTCACTCCCTTTTATGAACTAAGAAATTATTTAAAAAAAAACAAAATATACAAACTGATCAAAGACAAAGTTATTATATTTCAAAAGCTGATAAAATCCTTAAATCTAGAATATACCTTTGTGCTATTACAACCATTGCATTTAAACCCAAATCTTAAAATTAACAATAATATGTTGAATTTAAACTTTTATCCTTTAATAAGAGACTCTAGAGTATGGGACTTCTATAAGTTAAAGGATCATTCTACTGAGAACGTTAGGATAATAATGAAGCTACAAAAGAAATATGTCATCATACTAAGACAAATTAAAAACGTAATCAACTCAATATCACAAAAGATAAATAAAAATAAACCTAATATTGCCATGACCAAATCTATCTTGAAGGGTTTGTTATCTAAAAATAAAATGCTGTCTAATGTTTATAAGCTAATTTCCTCAATCAAGTACCAACCATCTATATTATTCTCAAATGTCTGGGAATAAAGAATGCAAAAACATTACAATAGAACAAAAATTACAAGCTATAGAAAATATGATAAAACTAACTCCTTTTAAAAACTTGATTTATACTCAATTTATGATGAATAATAATGCATATCTTACTCCTTTGAAATTAAACAAGTATTACTCAAGTTCATCACCATACTGTCCATATTATCCATCAAAAACTGTAGATGCATTACATGTATTCTGGAGCTATAAACATACTCATAAGCTATGATGTTCATTAAAAGTGAAGTTAGAAAAAAATGAGGTATGAAAAATCAACACTCTCATGGGAATTTGTTATTATTCATATAGCTCCACAAAATCTATCCAAATTGAGTAAGCATATAATGATTGCTGAATTTGCTTTAGTCAAGTTGTATATAACCCAAAACTGGCTTGACCGAACCAAATTATCCTGGAATGGCTTCAAAAATATGGCAGTAAAATATATATTGTCACATAAACTAGTTGCAAAAGATAAAAGTAATCTCTCCTCTCTACAAAGCACTGGAACCTCCTTTTTTAATAATATACTAAAAGATTAAGTTATGAGCAATGTGTTTTAATACCAAAAAATATAAATATGAATCTATTAAAAATCCCAAAATATTAAAAATATAAATAAACTGAAATTAAATCAAGACCAAATAAAATGTTAGAATCTCCTTCCTATTCACCCTAATATAAGTTGAATATACATGTAAATGGTGACACTATGTTGTAAATAGTTGTAAATAGTTTTGTTGCTACAGTCCATATTATTATATACATGTATGCGTACAAACAACTCCCATAGTTCTTTTGTTTTAAAACATGTAGTTCCATGCAATGGCAATATGCATGTATAATCTTATAATTAATATATTTTTATATGGACAATGTTGCATATCAGTCTTCTCTGTAATATTATTTTGCTTTACTTTGTAGCAGAATTTGTGTCATTATACCCAAAAAAGAAATAAAACATTATTCTTTAAAAAAAAATAACAAAATGAATGAATAAAATAAAAAATTACACCAGCTACTTATCTTCTGGGCCTCTGCATTAGTTACACTCCCAGATGAATAGTAGAAGATGCATGCATTGAGTCAGCAGCCAAGTATAAAAAAAATGGCATCATACAGGAATACACTTGTTAACCAAGGATGTAGGATTCAAAAGATAATCAGTTTCCGAACTTATCCATAAAATGTCACTAAAGACATCACTATATACCAGATTAAAGTGCAGAGCAAGGCTTCATTAAATGTACCAATCATTGCCTGACTATGCAAGCCTATGTCTATATAGAAGTGTTCTTGTTACTCAAAATAATGAGGAGTCAAAATACATTCACTTCTAAAATGGACCATAGACATTATTAAATATCCATAAAACCCATGGGTCCAAAAATTAAATGCAGGCATAAGAAAATGTGCAAGAAAAATACTAGGTCTGTGCTTCTTCCAGATGCAGAAGCAAAACTCAATGAACCCTGGAAAAACAAAGATCCAACAATATCATTATATCCACATTCAATACACTCAAGATGTCCAGAGACAATGAGAATGGATATCATCAAAGGATCAAACTTCCACTCCAAAGAGTTATACCATGAATCCAGCAAAAATACTAAACATCATTCCAGTTGCACTTTGATTCAGTGCTGATAAGAAATATCATGGTCATACCAAGATACACAAGCTATGAGGCAGAATGAGAAAATATGGCAAAGGGATAATGAGATCCAGTGATGTTGTCAATGCCATGTTATAGACAAAGAAAATCTCTTATGCTATCACTGATTTTCACAAGGAACTGATAAAAAGTGGGATAGAGAACCTCAGTATACCAAGGTTGTAAATCTTTTAGTGTACCAGTTGAAGTTCGAGGACAACCATGAAATTAACCGGGCAATGGTCAGGTCACCAGATAGGTCCCAACACATGATCAACAGCCAAAACATCATGTTGATATACTAAACTGAAAGTTGTTCATTTCACAAGATTGATTTCAGCAGCCAATGTGCCAATCTGAATTACTATGTCCAAGATATATCTGAACTGATGGTCTGCCAAGGTCTCCACATGAGCTAACCTGAATGTTTGTGTACCATAGAGAAATTTCTGGCAAGTGCCATTGATTCATCATCAAGCCAGCTATTACGCAAACTTCATAGCAGACAGTTTAGGCTACTTCTCAATGACTAGGCAAATAAGTCAATGAATTCATGAAAGAACATCCACAGGCAACCAGGTGTATGGTTGTTAATTGGCTTCCCACAATTTTCTCCCACACTCACAACATATTCAAACTTCAGCTTTATGTGTATGACTTGGGATAGATATAGTTGAAAACAACAGGGCTTTTCTCTCCCACCCCCAGCCCTGCTCAAACATGGCTAATGGATAATAAATAATCCTGATGAATAATTTATGTCAAAGTTAAGCAAGAATTATCATAGTGCCGGGTCTCCATCATAAACATTATGTTGCAATTCCATGCCAGTCAAAGATAACAGCTGACTTGCTTCAGATGCATCTGCCATCACAATGTCAGAATGAGTTATGTGTTAAGGGAGAACATGCCCTCTCCATCTGCACATGGATGTTTCTAGCATGGCTACATCAGGCAAAATAACTAAATGTAGAAGTACAGGATGATTTTGTCCAACTGTGATAAAAGCAACCAAGAACTCCAAAGTTCCCATTAGATGTCCCATGGAAAAAGCAGACAAGATAACCATTCCTATGTTTTTTGTATATGTAATGTCTCATGTAGATGATAAAAACTTAAGTGGGAAGATGATCAAATCCACAGAGATGGATATCCAGAACAAGGTACAAATTGTATGGTATAAAAACAAGAAATAGTTAATGGAAGAGGTCTAGAAATACCTGAGAGATAAGGTACACAATGCCAACCAAAACTATAAATCTATGACAAATGGCACCTAAGCAGTAAATCTTTAAGAGTTAAATCAGAGTAGATTGATGAAGCAAAACAAACCAAACAGACCAATGACACGTGATTAAAACAGTGGCGTGCAGATAAAAGTAATGAATATATTAAGCTAAAAATGTTGAATACGGTAAAGGTTGGTACATTAAGTCCAGATAGTACAAAAGTACAACTTCTAAAACAGTGATATTTAAACTAATTATAATGGTTGAGCTGCACCAGTTCTAAAATAATAAGAACAATAAAATACTACAGTAATTAATTAAAATATAAAACTGAAACAGGGAATTGAAACTGACATAATGAGTAGTAGAAAATTGGTAAACTGTACATTAATGACATATTGGAGACAACTGCTCTCCTACTGGGTACTAATGTACAGATATAGCTTGGTAAAAAACAAGTCCACAATATTAATTTGCCATGAAGCAGAAACTGAAAAACATAAATAAATATAATGGCTAGTATATTTTTATGCATATTAGACACAGCTTTGCTGTTTTTAGCATAAAATAAAAAAAGAAATAAAAAAGATAACATAAATCTGTGTGAATATGTGTATGTATAAGAGAGAGAGAAAGAGAGGGAAATTCAGTTAGAGAAATATAGAGACAGAGAGAGAGTGAGAGACTCAGAGCATACCTTGCCACTTCTTTCTTCAATATTTCCTTCATAACTTAACCTATAGTGAACTAAATTTCCCGCTTCTTTTTTTTCACCTTCTCTGTTATACTATCATTTTGTTAGTGATCTCAATGTAATGCTATGTTACAGACTCCTTAATAAGGACTACTACATCTTTCCATTTTAAATATTCATCACATCGTTAATTGTATTTATACTTCTCTTTATACAACTCATTATATAATATAGTACTCTGAATATGTCTCTTTTTGTGGCAGCATTGCTATGTTTATCTCTTTAAAACTGTATTCTGAAATGTACAGCTTATCTCCCTGGGTCTCCACTGAAAACTGGTACAATAGTCCCAGCTGAACTTTCCTGATAAACAAATATCAACAAAAAATTAGTTTTTTAGATAAGTCAAAATATGAGAGAAAAAGACCTAAAATCAGAGACTATTTTGCAATATAATCCTAATTCACTTAATCAATAACTACAGCAAGAGGTTTCCATTAACATACATTTTCTGAACAATAAGAAGTACAAAATTATAACATTTGCCTGCTTTGACTAGCACTAATCTTCTATGATTTTCCAGTGTGAATCACCTCATTCATTTATCACAATGAAACATCAAGTGCAGTATTCAAGAAAGTAACTTTGTGTTTGTGTGTGTGTGTGTGTGTGTGTGTGTATGACGTTGTGTGAGATGTCTGTGTGTGTGCATGCGTGTGTGTGCATGCAAGTAAGTGTGTGTGTGTGTGTGTGTGTGTGTGTGTGTGTGTGTGTGTGTGTGTGTGTTTGTCTGTGCGTGCTTGTGTGCTGTGTGAGTGTGTGCGGGTATGGGTGTGTGTGTGTGTGTGTGTGTGTGTGTGTGTGTGTGTGTGTGTGTGTGTGCACATGTGTGTGCATATGCAAGTGTGTGTGTGTGTGTGTGTGTGTGAAATTAGAAGAGGGGAGGTCAGATGCCCGAAGGTAATGCAGGGATGATAGCGGTGATTACAGGAGACATAAAGTGTGAAAGGACAGAAGTCTTAATGATTAATAATATTAATATGAGCTAGTATAATTTCAATTAATTATGAGTAGAGTCAGCAGATATCATTAGCACAGTTTTCTTTTTTTTTTTTTTTTTTTTTGTGCACCATACCTGGACAAAGAAGTGTGAGTGAATATATATTATGTGCTTTGTCTGTGTGTGTGTGTTTGTGAACATTAAATGCTTACATAACTTATATTTTTAATGTAAATACTTCTCCTAATGATTTCATGTGGTACAGCAAGCTTGAAACATTACACTGAGGAACTATTTCACATCAAAAATGTAAAAGCATGTACATAATGATAAAAATACATACAGGAAACACTTTAACCTATAGCCCATTATCTAAACGCAATAATGTCCTTGAGACTGGGCATTACCAAAGTAATTATGGACCATTCAAGGGTGGTAAGGCCTAATGCCATCTTTAAACATCTTGGTCAGTCAGTTATTTCCCTAATAACACCCATCATTTTGGGCATTATTTCTTGCATATGAAACACTAAATGCATGGTAAAACTAATAAAGCAAAAGTAAAAGAGAAAATATTGCAAATACATAAATAAATAAATATGGGGATAAAGTCTATAATAATGAAATGGGACTTATCTGTGCCAAGTCACAAATCTAAGGATAGACCAAGAGTAATTCTAGAATCTTCAAAAACTTCAGATACCTATAGCCGTCACTACTAAGATCCATACATTAGAAACTGCTAAATCAAAAGTTAGGTTAAACCTTTAAATCAACAAGATGAAAGCAGAGTTTTAGGTTGTAGATTAAATGTGTTAAGGTGCAAAATCAAGCTGGAAGACAGAGACCACTTTTGCAGCACACCTCTGGGAATGCAGACACATGGTAATCTTATTTGTCTCTGTACACTCTATATAAAAAAAACAAGAAGCAAGAGTTAGAGCTGCAGATAGAATGAGTGCCTTGTTCAGGATCAGGGAAGGACTATGACAAGGATAAATTCATACATTATATATTAGTGTGTGTGTGTGTGTGTGTGTGTGTGTGTGTGTGTGTGTGTGTGTGTGTGTGTGTGTGTCGCATGCACACAGATATGAAGAGAGAGGGTGAGAGAGAAATATTGTCACCCTACTTATTTCATTTACTTACTGAATTTAACAAGGGAAATCATGAGAAATGCTGGATTAGATGAACCATTTTTTTTAGACATGCAAATGATAATACTCTGATGGCTGAGGAAGAGCTGAGGACTCTGTTTAAGCTATATTTTATTTATCTTTTATTTATTTATCCTTTGTTGACTGGGTTAGTCCCACTAAGGTAGTAGCCTATTTTCATGGGAGACCCAAGGTTGTGTTTATTAGGCGAAAATTTGACAATGGCATGTGGGAAATTCCCTTAGTCTTTTTAAAAAACAAGAAGCAAGAGTTAGAGCTGCAGATAGAATGAGTGCCTTGTTCAGGATCAGGGAAGCATTTAATTATGTAAGCATTTAATGTTCGCAGGGTTGGGAGGGTGGCTTAATGGTTAAGGTGTTTGCCTTACAAACACAAGATGCAGGGTTTGAGTCTCACAAAGGATAAATGGCTAGGCTTAAAATGGCTCGCAAGGGCAGTTAGCTTAGTACTAATCTATGAATAATTGCCACAGGATCTTTAGCGTCCACCTGAACTACCACCAAACCAAGTAGATGAGGCCTTGGTTTAATGTTTCATTTGAAGAACATTAAAAACTGAGGTTTATGTTAGTTAAGAGAACTACATAAAATATAAAATAACTACACTAAAATGTCTAAAATCCTGCAAAATATGTTTCCATTGCTGCTAGGAAAGATAAAATAAGAAAAAGGTAGCCTGCTACTCAAGATAACAAATAAATAAAATTATATCATTCAGCCTTACCAAATCTTTTGCAAATAGATTGGGATGAAGTGTGTGTGTGTGTGTGGGGGGGGGGTGATAGGTTTTGTTTTCCTGGGCCCAAAGGCTGTAACCGCAGCTATAAAATTAAAAAAAAGAAAACACTTGCTTCTTGGAAGGAAAACTAGATAAGACTTTAATGAACAAGGAACTTGCATTGTCAATTAATGGCCTTGTAGTCAAAACAACGGTTTTCCCAGTTTTAACACAAAAGTGTGACAGTTTTTTTTTTCTGTAAGAAAGGCTGTGGAACAGATATCCATGCCTTTGAAATACTGAGTTGCAGAAAATGTTTCAGAATTTTAACTGTAACAAGATCATATCAGTCAATGCTTAAGAATAGAAGACCAGACTGTTCACTGGAATGTCTAAAAGTAAAGAAAAAAAACTCAAATACTTCAATTGCATGCTGCAGAGTTAGGATTCACTAGAAAAAAACACTGATGGAGAGAAAGATCAGAGGCAAAAGAGGACAGTCTCAGCATCTAAGATGGTTTTGAGAACAATAATGTGGCTTTGCAAGAACTTAAAGGAGCAGGTATTGACAGACAGGTATGGTATGTCAAAGTCATTGAGTTCAGAAAAATGCAGACTTCATTAAATGACTAAAACTCAACAGCAGGTGACCTAAAAAAACTATGCCAAGCAGTCATTGTTATTAGTGACTGTTCTGAAATAGAAAACTTGACAAAATATTATTATTATTCTGACTTACAACCCTCATAGTCTGGCCCCTTACAATATTCTGATATATACGTGGAGTGTAAACTTTGTTTGTATAATATATGATTCTTATGACAACCCTTTCTATATCTACTGGTGATGACATTATTGCATTCATCTTCCTCTAATCTTACATCTAAATATTCTATGTATCTTTCTGAAACAGTAGTAGTAAACTTAAGAAAACTGATTGTATGGATGCAAATATTCTATAAGATCCCCAAACTCATCTTTATTGCCTGTCCAAAAAAAGGTAATACAAATTTTTCATCCTATCAGGTTTTTCCAAGCCTTCTGTTGCCTATACAGAGTACAGATTATCTGGTGAGGGACCGCTTAACCAGCATGGTGCTCAAAAGAGGAAGTCCACAAAACAATGCGCATTCCCTGTGTGTGTATGTATACATATATATATATATATATATATATATATATATATATATATATATATATATATATAAATAAGAATATTGTAAGGAGCCAGACTATGAGGCATTCTCACCTGGATAACAGAGATGATAAATTGGACCTAGACATTGCTGCAATGCATAAAGATTTTTTGCAGAGGGGTTATAAGGAAATAGAATTAGAAATGGGGATGTCAGGTGTAGAAGGTTTGAGAGCACATAAAGCTAAACTCTATTTCTCAGATAGTGAGATCATTCCTGATTTATGCCAAGATAGGTCCATGAAAGTAAAGGGTATATCTGTATCTCTAAGTTACTCTAGTAATATAAATAGCATATGCAAGATTATTAAAAGGAATTGGCATATATTAACCTCAGATGACAGAGTTAATAGTGTGATAGGGACTTAACCTAACTTTAGATTTAGGAATAGGAAGTCATTAAAGAGACTTCTCTGATGTAATAATAGTAGGGTCTCTGAAGCTTTAGATCAAATTGGAACTATTCCATGTGACAGGTGCAATTTCTGCTATCTTATCAATAGCAGTGATGTATTTATACATCCTGGGACTAATAGAAGACATTATTTTAGAGTGAAAGCTAACAGCACTGCTAGTTATCTAGTATATTTAGCACAGTGTGAGTTGTGCAATAAGTTTTATGTTGGCAAGACTGATCATTCTCTCTTAGAGCATAACTAGAGAGCATGTAAGGGACATTAGGCAGTATAATCAAACTAATTCCTTGGCTAAAGATGTTATGGAAGAGAGACAAAATCATACTTTTACATTTAAAGTAATTGAATTGTTAAGGGAAGATGAGAAATTAGGTGACTGTGTCAGTCAGACTGAGAGTAGCAAACATTTCTGGATTCTACATTTACAAGCTGATAAAACCTATGGTCTAGATGGCAAGGTCTCTTTAAGACCAGCATGGAAGTAAAGAAGATTATTTAAATGAGTTTCATTAGTATTTCTGATGTTTGGGTGACATGCTTGATACTGATGTATTTTATTGGGTGATTTGAATTGAATTGTATCTATTTAATTAATGTTTATCACATTGTTTTATTTGTCTGATGAAGCAGATTTTCTGTGGAAGAGCTTGTTGTACTTTTACTTGATTAAAGTTCTCTTGCCATTTACAGTGTTTTTATTTTTTATTTTACTATTCAATTTAACTGCTGTTAACTGCTCTTAAGTGGCTTTTGCTTTATCTTTTGCACAGCTATGGAAGCAAGAAAACCTAGTGTTATGGATATTGCAGAACAACACATGCTTGTTTCTTTTTCAGAAATCAGAGCAGTAAAGAATAGAGTGAATAACCCCTGGTAGAGCCAACAAGAGAGGTGGTTGTGATATATTTCTTGGCTTTCCTATGTGGAAAGAGAGTTGTGTTTACTGATAGATATTATTCTAGCTCAAATCTTGACTACAATCTCCAGATCCTGCAAGCATGTCTAGGACCGGTATGACACAGCACTTCTGAGAGGTAAGTTTAGATGTTGGAGTCTGCTTCTCATAGCCAGCTCTGGACTTCCAGAAATGCAAGCAATAATGTGGTGTGACAGACAAAAAGAAAAAAAAATGTATATCATTACCACCTATAGATCTCAATCTGGTTACCACCAAGGTTAGCAATAAAGCAAAAATAAATAGGGAAAAGGACACAAATGTGAGACACCATTTAAATACTGGAGCTATTATATAGGTTCATAGGTTCATAGGTAGATACTAGGCTATCTGCCCTAGGGTATTTATAAACCTAGCCAGAGTGTATTTGGCTTCTGCCTCCCTATTAGATTAGCCTACTGTGCCTCTGTAAATTAGGTCACAGAAGGTACCCTTTTAAGATTAGTTTACTGTGCCTCTGTCTAGCAGGGACACAGAAGAGATCCCAGGGGTGAATTTGCAATTTCCCATCCAGCGCGTCCAGATTTCGTTTGAAGAGGTTCAGCGAGGGGCTATGTCTAACATGAATTGGGATTCTATTCCAGAGTGAGGGGAGCCTCTGGGAAATGAATCTGTCCCTCCAGCATGTCCTATTTATTTTTGTGCTGAGGTTTAGGTCCCTGGAGCGTGTAGCTCTAAGGGAATTGGATTTTTTGAGGTGGAGCATGTCCATTAATTCTGGGTTTGACATGGCTTTGTACATCAGGCATAAATCGTCTCTGAGTAGGCGGTAAGCAACTGAGTAGAGCTGGAGTTTCTTTAGTCGAGCTGCATAGGACATCTGTTTGTAGCCCTTGATCCTCTTGGTAGGGTACTTTTGGGGTCTCTCCAGTTGCTGCAGGTGTCGGGTAAGGTACATCCCAAAAGGGGCATTGTATTCAATTATGGGCCTGATGATCGATGAGTAAAGGGGCACAATAACCTCGCTTGATCTAGATGCGAACCCTTTCGTGACAAGGTGGGCTATATAGAAGATCTTTCTAACCACTTTGGCAATGTGATTATCAAAGGAGAGATTACTATCTACGTTGGTCCCCAAATCTCTAATTACTTCTTCCGTACTTAATGGATTACCACCTATGTGGTAATTTGTGGGCACCTTGTTTTTCCCAAAGGGGATGACTATGCACTTTTTAGCATTTAGCTTGAGGCAGTGGCTCTGGCACCAAGCATCCGTCTCTGTGAGACCTTTTTGGAGGATGCTTGTGTCAGCTGGAGATTCGATTATGGCCCCCAGTTTGCAGTCATCTGCGAACTTTGTCAGCCATAATCCCCCTCTGTTAGCCTGTACCTCAGAGAAGTATATACCAAACAAGAGAGGTCCCAGAACTGAGCCCTGTGGCACTTGTAACTGGTTTGGATTCAGACATGGCACCTGCGATTCTGACCATGTGGGTTCTATCTCTGAGCCAGTTTGCAACCCATCTTGTGATATAGGGGCTGATATTTAAGCTGGTAAGCTTATTTATGATGCCCGAGTGGGGTATTGTGTCGAAGGCTTTTGCGAGGTCCAGGTAGGCTGTGTGGACTACCTTGCCCTCATCTATGGCTTTGGTAACTGTTTCAAAGAAATCAACTAGGTTTAAGAGGCAAGATCTGCCCTTAACAAAGCTGAATTGGGTAGGGTCCAGTATCTGGAGGCTCCCAATGTCTTTGTTTATGAGTTCCATGATAATACGCTCCATAGCTTTGCAGACCTGACTAGTCAGGCTTATGGGGCGATAGTTTCCGGGGTCCGTTGTGGCACCACCTTTGTGGAGCGGGACCAGTGACTTAATGTGAGGGTTCAGTTCTTCTTGGAGCTCATGTAAGACACAGCCTGGGACACCGTCCGGTCCTATAGATGCTGTGTTTTTTGCTTTGGAGAGGTCAGCTTTCACCTGTGCATCTGTGATGTCAGGGAGGTTACATTCAGTTGGGACAGGCATTTGCTCCTTTGGGGGGGAAGGGGAGAGAAGTTTGCACTGAATCTGTCTGCCAGGATGTTGGCTATGTCTGTAGGATCTGTATATTTTGTACCGTTATGCAACAATTCAGAGCATATCTGGGAGTTTCCGCCCATGTTCCTGACATAACTAAAGAAGGCCTTGTGATTATCTTTAGTGTCTAGGTCAATTTTTCTTTCGAAGCTGGCCTTTGATGATTTTATGACGGATCAAAGTTTCTTGCTAATACTGATTAGAGATGCCTTCCCTTTTTGGGATTTTGCTCTGTCATGTAGGAGCTTCCTCCTTCTGTTGTATAGCTTATTTATGGCCGGGGTACACCAGACCGGTCTCCTGTTTTTGGAGGAGTGAGTCTTGGTTTTATTTGGGATAGCATGATCCATGCATTCCTGCAGGTGCTCATAGAATGCATTTGTAAAGGATTCTGTGGAGTGGGCTGTATTATCCTCTGGCCCAGGGGCATTGAAGGATTCCACCTCAGTCTTGAGAAGTGCAAAGTTGGCTTTTGAGAAATTCTTTACAGTGATTTCCTTGGCTGGGGAAGGGGACAGGATATTGATGTCCAGGGAAATTTGTTTATGGTCTGATCTTACCAATGAGGGGTTTACCTCTGGTGTGGAAGATAGAGTCCCCATGTTGGTGATGACCAGGTCCAATATGTTGTTCCGTCTTGTGGGAGTGGTGACCAGTTGTTCCATTGTGTTAGAGTTTATAAATTCAAGGAACCCTTGGGCGAGGGTGTTTGGGCTTAAGTAGTTTTCCCAGTCAATGCTTGGGTAGTTGAAATCACCCAATAACATAGTGCTTGGAGAGACCTTCATATTATCCAGTGTTCTCAGGAATGCCAAGTGGGGTTCCTGTAACAGGGAGGGTGTTCTGTAGCAGGCTACAAACTGAAAGGTAGTTTTGCCCGCTGTTAGTTGCACATGGATGGTTTCCAATGCTTTGTGCAGTGCCACTAACCTGGAGTTGTAGGTATCTTTGATGAATATAGATACTCCCCCTCCTTTTGTGCTTCAGTCCGAGTTTTGGGGCCAAAACGCATGGTATGAGTTATAACCTGGTAGTGCTGGGGTGCTCTCAGGAGCCTTGAACCAGGTTTCTGTTACTGCACAGACATTGATTTTCTCCATACTGAGGAGAGCCTCGAGTGCATGCATCTTGAGGTTTAGACTTCTGGCATTGAGTAGCATTACCTTTAGTTTTTTTATCCTTGGGTTGTCTATGGAGGTGGGTTTGTCCTTTGAGCCTTGCCTAAAAAAGGCACTATGGGGGTGGCAAGAGCCTTGGCCAGTATACAAAAGCCTAAGGGTGACAGGTGCAAGCTGTCCCTAGCGAAGCAACTTGGCTTGTCGAGCATGTCATCCCAGGCTGACAAACACTGGGTCCCCTTTGAATGACACCAATACTTAAGCCAGTTGTTGAAACTGATCATTTTGTCTTTATATTGTGGCATCATTCTTGGTGTGGGCAAGATGCTACTCAAGGTCAGGGTCATACCAGCCTGGGCTACATGGTCAGAGAGCTCCTCTATGTCTCTTTTCATGTAGTCCAGGGAGGTACGTCTCAGGTCATTCACACCAGCATGGACAATGACTTGTACTTGCTTTGGAGTGACCTGAGTGCTGGCGTTATGTGTCAGATCCTGGCACCCAACAGACAGCTTACAGTGACCTTCTCCTTGTTCAGCCTGGTGAGCGGGACGTCAGTGTGCCAGACAATAGAGTCCCCTATAACAAGTGTATTTGGTGTGTTGTTTGGCCTTAAGGGCTGTGACTGTGAGGCACACTGATTTTGTGAGATATGTGATTCATGGGTATTGTTGAGGGGTGGCTGTTGCTTGGATATCTGCTTAGGAGGTCTTTGCTGTTTAGGCAGATTTTTATTTATAGCCTCTGAGTATGTTTTTGTGTGTTTATGTGTTGGGTATGCAGATGCAATAAGTCTGTGTGAGACTGGATTTGTTGTGTGGGTGGTTACCTTTTCCTCCTGACTGTGCCAGTCTTGGGTTGAGAGAGCTCTGCCTCCAGTTTGGCTCTGTAACTGCATCTCTCACATGTATTAGAGTTTGTTGGAAGGAGGAGAGGGTTGTCTGTGTACATATAAGGCAATTGTAACATTGCCTCAAAATCCCCAGATTCACCAGCTAGACTGGAGAGTACCTTGAAACTGACCCTCGGACATACCAGATTAGCATAGGGAACTGTTTTTTTACTGATCAGATTAGGGAATGGAACTGATTTTTCACTTGATCAGGAAGGACTAATCGGGAGCCTAATACTTATGAGAAGTCAAGGAGGGTGTAGTGCTTTAGTTAGTGTTTCCTTATAAGAGCTGAGCAAGTTCAGGGCTTTAGAAAGAAACCTGAAGAAGCGTACCTGTTGTACGTGAAAGCACTTGTTTTTGTAATAAATTCAGTTTATTTTACATCGTGGAGGTCTCCATTTGTCTTTTTTGTGGATATTAATAAAAATAATGAAAAAATAAGAGAAAAAAACACCCAAAAGAGCGGAAACTCAAAACTGGTAAAAATAAAAATAAAAAACACCACCAAACCCACATAGAATGGTAACACTTGACAAACTTTATTGCAGAAAAAGACTAAGTGCTTTCACCCTGTGGCTCCCAGGGCTTCATCGGAGTAACTGTTAAAATTCAAATGCAAGCTTAAATAAACTTCTTAACACAGTCACATGATCAATGCAACAGGGAAATGAATGAATACTTATTTAAAAATACAGTACATCAGCATGAGCAAAAGTGCTGTGTTCAATAGAAATCACATTTAAATATACATATAAATGTATATTAATTCACTTATAGCAAATTGTTATGAAGTGCTAGTGCTAATAAAATAAATATGCTGTATAACTTAGTTAAAAATTAACTAATTTAAAATTGTTGGGTAAAAATGTTAGATAAAATATTAAATAAAAATACATACTGGTTACACTACATAATACCTACATTGTACTGTATGTATTTAGGGAGCCAAGGAACCAGAATAAACAAACCTTAAATATAATATCTTTAAATCTCCAGTGCCCTTAATTTTAACACATGAGCTAATTTGATATTGTCATTTATGCCAGGATAAACAGTGGCATTAGTTCTTAGTTGTCACTCAAACTCTAGTTTCTCAGGATATAGGTTCAAGTCTCCACCTCTACCATAATCAGTCTGCCGATGACAAAAAACAGAAATGTTTTGAAATTATTACAGTTCTTAGAATGCACATATAATGCATTCTCTTTTTTCTCTTTCTTGATGTCTCTACTATGTTCTAATATCCTTTCCTTGAGTTTCCTAGTGGTTTTACCCACATAGAAAGCAGGACAGGACATACAGGTAGCTAAGCAGATCACCATCTTGGTGTTGCAGTTGCATTTACCTATTTTATTTATTTGCATTTATCTATTGAAACATATGGACCTGCATTAATAAATTTACAGGCCTTACTAGCATTACACTTTGACATTGACATAATGTTATTGTTCATATCAGTCAATTGCTTTTCTAAGCTCAACAATTTGCGCTCATTTTCTTTATTAATGATACATACCAATTTCAGACCATTGCGATCGAAAAACTCCAACAGTTCACCATGCAAAACAGAGCCTGGTTCAGTTTCATTGGGGAACTTCTAAAGTCTCAAACCCTTGGGAACCTACTTCAGCTCTAAGGAATGTTTTAAAAACAAATTATCAGCTTAAAGTGCCTTAAACCTGGTAAATACTTTCTCAAAGTTCCGCAACTGATTGCAGACAGTACCATGTCCTCCCTCCTGTTCAGGGCAGTTAGACAAATCCATTTATATTGTTAATAAGGCAAGTGAAAAGGAAGGGACATCAGCATCTCTTGCACTGACATTACATCCATTGCAGGACCAGTTAGTCATCTCAGATCCACTATTTTATGAACAATAACATTATGAAGGACTTGTTATTTGAGGCAAACAAACAACTGCACACATCTATTCTTAATTATTCTGATAAATTAGTGAAACACAACATTGTTAGAAAACTAAAAAAGTTACAAAGGGATACACAGGAATATGCTAACAAAACAGTATACCCTTTGCCTACTTACAGAAACAAAGGTTTCAATAACAACAGTAGCAATGTTAGTAATTATAATGACAGTGGTGAGCAACTTTCTGATGACATGGGTCATAATGATAGGAATGTTAACAACAGGGAAAGTAATTTTTTAGCATCACCAGAACTACCCAGAAGGTCACAGAGGTTAATCAACAGGAACCAGGGGAATCAGAGGAACTGGGGGAAAACAATGAAGAAATTGCTCCTATTAAGTGAACCAATAACCTGTGATGGTTCATTTTTTGATTATTTTTCATCAAATCAAGACTTTGAACCCACTGAACTTAATGATGAGCTAAGATGTAATGTCATCACTAAAGATGGTTTTTCTGTTTACAATTTTTCTCAGATTTGTATAAATGACAACGACATGTCTGTTCTTAGCAAAGGTTTCTTTTTTGTACCTAGTTTTTCCTTGGATACTGCCAAGGTTTTTACTAATTTAAAGCTTTTTACTAGCAGCTGAATTTAAGAATGTTTTTTCATGATAAAGATGAACTTTTTAATGACAAAATAATACTGAAAAGAAAAAGCACTTTTTTACCACCAATGAATAATTCTGTTGCACTGTTTGATACTACATGTGAGAAAGGGATATGTGATATTTTTCATAATGTTACAACGGGTAGTGATAATTTAACATGTAACGAAAAGGTTGCATTCAAGCAATTGTGTATTGACCACCATGTTAGCTATGAAACCTGACAAGGGCGGGGGTGGTTCTGATGGACCACAATGACTATGTATTCAAAATATATGCATTATTGAATGATAGTTCTACCTATGAAAGAGTTTCAAATAATGAATTGTGTAGAGCATATGCTAAAATTGATTGGATGTTATATGATTTTTTAACCCAAGGAGTATTTGATTCTGTTGAATACAAATATTTGGTTGTTGAGTCCCCTGTGACACCCTATATCTTTGGGATTCTGAAAATCCACAAAGATTTACAAGACCTGCCATTTAGACCTATTGTGGCAGCAACAGACTCCAAAACAGAACTTATATCTGCATACATTGATTTTTGGTGTAAACCATTATTAAGCAACTATGCTCATGTACTAAAGGATTCATGGCACTGTCTACAGATTTTGAGGAATATTGTAATTCTAGATGATTTTTTATTTGTCAATATTCATGTATAAACTTATTTACAGTTATCCCACACAATGAAGGTTTGAAATTATTTCAGGAAACCTTAATGGTGGAGAACGATTTAGACAATGTTAAAAGACAATTATTAGTGGAATTAATGGACTTGGTGTTGAACAACAATTTTGTAGGTTTTGAGGGAGAACTTTTTCATCAAATATCAGGAGTAGCCATGGGGCCCAAATGTGGACCTATTTATGCCAATTTGGTGCTAGCCCAATGGGAATGGGTATGTGTGTTTACATCAATTTATTATAGCAAAATTATAACATGGCTAGGATTTTTGGATGATATATTGATTTTTTGGAAAGTTACCCAGGAAGAACTAGCATCTTTTGTCACTTATCTTAACTCTACTACTTCATTTTTAAGGTTTACATACAAGGTAGCTGTCGAGAGTATAGATTACCTTGATATAAGACTGGTATGGGACAGGACTAACAAGAAACTACAATCAATGATTTTTAGGAAGGAAACATATTGTAATTCCTTTCTCCACTATAACAGTTGTCATCCTATGCATCAAAAGAAAAACATAGTGAAAGGACAAATGGTACAAATTTCAAGATTAACAAGCAATAACACTGATTTTGAGAATGAGATATATACATTAATTGGCATGTTTAGAGACAGAGGATACCCAATTAAAATGTTGATTAAAACTAGAAACTGTGTTATGCAGAACATGAACAGCAGATTTATTCCAATATTAAACACAGAAGCAGGTGTCAATAACAACAAAAGTTCTGTCAACTGATAGTATGTCAGTTCTCCCATACAACAAGGATGCCTTGACAATTGCATCCATAGTTCATAACACTTGGAAGACAGTTTTTGATCAAGACACGATGAACATCCTAGGATTGTTTCCTAGAATTACCTATAGTAGGGGTTCTAGCATTAAAAACTTATTAGAGAAGCAACAAACAAAACCAAGAGGTTTAGTCTCTAAAATGTCAAAGTGTAATGCTTGTAAGGCCTGTAAATTTATTAATACAGGTCCATATGTTGCAATTGATGGTTATTATTGTACTCTTCCTTGTCCTGGTAAATGCAACTGCAACACCAAGATGATGATCTACTTAGCTACCTGTATGTCCTGTCCTGTTTTCTATGTGGGTAAAACCACTAGGAAACTCAAGGAAAGGATATTAGAACATAGTAGAGACATCAAGAAAGAGAAAAAAGAGAATGCATGATATATGCATTCTAAGAACTGTAATAATTTAAAAAAAAATTATTTTTTGTCATCGACAGAGTGTTTGATTATGGTAGGGGTGGAGACTTGAACCTATATCTTGAGAAACTAGAGTTTGAGTGGCAACTAAGAACTAATGCCACTGTTTATCCTGGCATAAATGACAATATCTCATTAGTTCCAGTGTTAATATTAAGGGCACTGGATATTTGAAAATAGTATATTTAAGGTCTGTTTATTCTGGTTCCTTGGTTCCCTAAATACATACAGTACAATGTAGGTGTTATGTAGTGTAACCAGTGTGTATTTTTATTTAACATTTTTATCTAACATTTTTACCCAACAATTTTAAATTAGTCAATTTTCAACTAAGTTATACAACATATTCATTTTATTAGCACTAGCATTTTATAACAATTTGCTATAAGTGAATTAATATACATTTATATGTATATTTAAATGTGATTTCTATTGAACACAGCACTTTCTCATGCTGATTTATTGTCTTTTTAAATAAGTATTCATTCATTTCCCTATTGTATTGATCACGTGACTGTGTTAAGAAGTTTATTTAAGCTTGCATTTGAATTTTAACAGTTACTCTGATGAAGCCCTGGGAGCCACAGGGTGAAAACGCTTAGTCTTTTTCTGCAATAAAGTTTGTCAAGTGTTACCATTCTGTATAAGATTGGTGGCATTTTTTATTTTTATTTTACCAGTTTTTAATACAAATAATAGCAGATAGGAAAAGATGGGACACAAATGCAATTAAATTTCTTATAAAAACTTTTGGAGTTCTTCAGAGAGCCTTTCTTATATGGCTTACCTAGTTTCAGAACCCAGGCACTACTATCTAAACATGAGGGTTCACAACAGCACTGAAGTTCAAAACTATAGCAGGGCAGTTCTTATTAGGATAACTAACTTGCTCTGATTTTGAGCTTCAAAAGTGGTGTGAACTTTTAAAAAATAGTACCTGTGTTTTGCAATTCTGAACAATGTTTCTTTCATTTGTGCTACATCTCTTCCTATTTGTTCTCATTATTATATACGTTTTCTTAAGTATATAAGTGTGATTATTTTCATGTTTGTGTGTGTTTCATGCATAAACAAACAATATTCAGATTAACTGTCTATGCCAAAGTTCACTATCATATCACAACAAATAATACTACATATCAGAATCAGAATGATGTATATGTGTGCCAAAGAAGGTTTCCTGCATGGCACTACAGTATAAGGTAATTTATAAACATTTATCAGTGCATAAACAAGAAGTCACATTAGTGTAGCAATTATTACAAACCTATGGATGTTAAAAACAGGATTTGGGGGTATGCAACAGAAAAGGGAAGCCAACTATGCCTCTGGAGCAGATAACTAGAAGAAACTCTTTGGAATTTCTCCAAATCTTTTGGGTTTCTAATACTATGACGGGAATGGACCCCATTCCTAAATCAAAGTATGATTAAAGTTCATGAAATTAGAATTGATTCAGTCCTTGATGTCAGCCAAAAGTGCTCTTCGCAGCATCAGTAATGTGCCCAGTAATGACTCCTTCTGCAATTTACATGGGGTTAATGGATTGGTAACATATCTAAATATGATTGTAGATTCTTTTTTATAAGACCCGCTGCTCCTACTACTATTGGAACTGTCTGGGTATCTTTCTTCCACATTGCTCTCATTTCTGCCTGCAGATCCTGATATTTTATGACTTGTGTCTCTCTGTATGCAAGACACTGTAGTCACTGGGTGTGGTGATTTCAACGATCAATGCTACTTTTGTCTTCTTCTCATGGACCACTATATCCGGTTTTCTAGCATCTATCTTTTGAACTGTTGGTAATGGGTGATCCCATGTGATATAAACTTCATCATTTTCTATGATGCTTTGTGGCTCATGTTTCCAGTGTTTTTCAGCCACTTCAATGCCATAATATTTGCACAATCCCCAGTGCAACAATCTTACCACATTGTTATGCCTTTCAGTATACAGTCCTTCTGCCATTAGTATATCACAACCAGCAACAAGGTGTGCGACTATTTCCAATTCTGTTTTACAAAACCTGCATTTGTCTATTTCTCCCACATGTTCAATTTTCTTTGTAAACGAGTGTATACGTAGCCCACTATCTTGGGCCACCAATATTAACCTTTCATCTCTTGGTTTGATTTCACCTCCCCATAACCATTCCTGCATTCATTCCTTATCAACATGAGGTTCTTCCAAAAGTTTTCTATACTTGCAACTATATTTCTGAATTTTCCACATTTCTTGCCTTCTCATCTTGTCCTTCACCTTATATTCTTTCCTTTGTTTTTGGCGCATTCAGTTTCTCCCTGATTGTTATCCACTTCTGGTTTGATTTCCATTCCTGCTTGATGCCGATATTCTTCTGATAGATTAAGCAGAGAAGTCATCTTAAATTTATTCTCCTCATGTTTCAAAACTTTGACTACATTTGGGTCTTGTGAGGTCAGCAGATATGTGTGGAGTCCCATGACTGCAGATCTATACATGTAATCAATTTCAAGGAGGCCCATCCCTCCTTCAGAATGGGGAATATATAATCTTTATATACACTGATTTTTATAAATCATTTACTGAGCATGAAGCATCCTTCTTGTTTTCCTATCTAGTCTATCCAACACGTTTTGGGGCCAGTCAATCACTTTAGTGGGTTAAGGGCAAGGCAGAATAGCAATGGTGGCAGAGAGTCACCCTGGAATATCCCCCTTTGAATTTTTATCCCTGGAATAATAATTTGAACCCTATCATGGCTTAATTGCAAAGCGATCTGCCACTGTTTGATGGTCACTGTAACGTAGTTAATCAGTGTTGGATGTATCTTATACAGTTTTAAGCACTTTTGTATCCAGGAATGTGGGATACTATCAAATGCTTTTTTGTTGTCAATCCATGCCATAATTAGATTCTTCCCCTTTTTGCAGTTCTCTACTATGACTATATTTAACAACAACTGATCCTTTGTTCCATATGACTTTCTTTTATTGCCCTTTTGCTCTACTGCCGTACTTGAGTTTTCTTCTAAATGACTATAAACTCTGTTGGCATCAATTTCCATGTATAGTTTATATGCGTTGGAAGACAAGTTATTGTTCTATAATTTTTAGGGTAGCTTGCAGATTCACTCTTAAGTAGGAGCATTGTTTTTCCTGTTAGCCAGGTTGGTGTCTGTTCAGGGTGCACATATAAATAATTCTTACTCATGGCTTAATCTTCGTGCAAAGATGTTAATACTTTTAACCAAAGGTTGGGTACTGCATCTAGGCCTGAGGATATCCAATTAGTGGATTTTCTTAACTTTGTTTCAATCTCTCTGGCTGTTACTTCATCCCATTTCATATCCTGTACCTTTAGACGTCCTATTGTTTCTTTTAATTCTTCTATCTGTTTAGCATCTTTATTATGTTCCACAGGATTTTCATAAATACATCTCCAAAATGTATCTATTTCTTCTTTTTTTGGAGATCTTTCAATTCCTTTTACCTTGTTTCCCAATTCTTTATAAAACTTTTTTGGGTTATCAATAAAGTGGTTATTTTGTACTTTTCCTTTATATTTATCTTTGTATCTTCTTAGTTTTTTCCGCCTGTGCTAAAATTTTTAGTTTGTTATTGTTGATAGTGCATGATAGATCCTGGTCTGTTTTAATACAGTGCATTGCTTTTATCACATCTGTCTTTCTTAGTATTTTTGTTGATCTAGTCCCTCTTCTGTAGTCTTCTAATAGTGAAACTTCTTGTCTTAACTGCTTTATAGTTTTCTCTATTTGATATTTCCATCATGGTATTTGATTTCTCCCCTTCCTTTCCCTCACTACCCTGTGTTCTTGTGGTAGAACTTTATCAGTTATTAATTTAGCTGCACAGTAATATATCCTGTTTGCTTCTATTATAGCGTACAGATCTCTATGGACAGTCCTAATAACAGTGTTCATTTGTTTTATCAGACTTTTTGGGTTTTATTGACCATCTGCAATCTATTTCTTTTATTGATCTTGATATATCTATGTATGTCCATTAAATCAAACAACTCTTCTCTTAGCTCATTTCCTTCCAAACTGAGGGCACAGCCCTTATTTTTCATTTTCTGTGGGCATTCTATATAAAGTTCTATAACATCTTCCTATGGCACATTCTCTTCAGTTTCATCCTGCGCTATCCTTTGCTCTGTCATATGTGAACTCAGTGGCCTATCACTCCTCAACATTGACTGGATCAGAGTTTCCACAGTTTCTTGTTCTTTCCCTTGCTGTCTAGCTTCAAATCAAAATCTAATCTGGTTTCTTGTGAAAGGCTCCAAAATATCTTCATATGGCACCTGATCAATTGCTTCCTTTTCCACTGGTTTGCCCTTAATTTAGATATCCATTGCTCTATTCTGTTGTGGTGCTTTCTGAATTGGATTTTCTACACTGAATTCTTCACTTCACATGTACTCCATAACCTCAGTTTCTATTTCTTTAACTTTTCCATTACTAATCTCCTTTCTCCTTTTCCTCTTTGCCTTATTTTTTGTATTGTAAAGTTTTCCATGTCTAGATTCATTTGCCTGTATTTCTCTTCAAATATCTCTGGTGCTGCTCTTTTTGTATTTTTTATTTTTGCTTTCTTCTTTGCATAAATATTACACCATATTAAATCTCTTTTTCTTTCCCATGTCCATATTTCTTCTTCGGATGTCTCCAGATCTTCCTGCTTCTCCTTACTTTAGAGACTTACACCATCATGCTGTGATGCAACCTGTGTTAGACCTTCTACACCAAATCCTTCACTTTGCAGGCACTCCATAACTTCAACTTCTATTCCAGAGAGGTGAAGCATATGCAAGCAAAAAGTGTGCCTTAGACGTCCTTCCTTGGGTTTGCCTAATGCAAATTCACAGTAACAATTTTGATTTATAGCCTTCCCCAGTTCTGTTTCTGTTTCTGATGCATAATATTTCTATTTTTTGGCTATATTCTGAGTATAGTAGGAACTTACCAATCTAAGTAGTCTTCTCAAGTATAAACTACCTCAGGGGACAATTTATTAAAATGTATTTT
This sequence comes from Protopterus annectens, assembly GCF_019279795.1. Taxonomy (NCBI): domain Eukaryota; kingdom Metazoa; phylum Chordata; order Ceratodontiformes; family Protopteridae; genus Protopterus; species Protopterus annectens. The sequence goes on along the minus strand of NC_056728.1, from coordinate 666,113,588 downwards.
GCCAACAACCTTTTAGTTTATTTGAGTTATATTATACTATTTTTCATAAATCACTAAAAGCTAATAACTTATTATTTTGAATAGCACCCCTATATCTTATCCTCTTTATCTGCTTCAGAACACAACTAATACACTAAACTACTCTTACTTCAGAACATGATCATTTCCTTAAAAATGGGAAACTTGCCCCAAGAAAATGAGACCTCAGAGACTGATATATTAAGAAAGACAACAGGGGGAGTGAGGGGCATGCCCTGTTCTTGCAATGTACTATGCTAATGCTTTATTCTGTCAGTTTTCTAAGAAAAAGTCCATCACTAAAGGCAGAGTCAGTTAACCGTATATCATAAATAGTTTAACATTAATGCAATTCTGTGATTTTACCTATTTGTCGGGAACCATTTGAAATACTGGAACTTGCTGGAGTGAATCCAAAAAACAAGGAGACCGAATGAGTGAAAAAAAAAACAGACTTACATATATTAAGTCTGAATTGGCCATTTCTCAGCATATTTCCTTTTCTCTGAATTGTGATAATCTCGGGGATAGCATATATAGGTTTTTGGGTTGGGAGCTTGCCCATCACATTGGAGAGTGCATTATGAATCCCCTGTAAAGTTTATAAAATAAGAGCAATGTTTCAGATGCACCTTTCTGCACTTTGATCTTTTATTCCAGCTTGTTGCCATTCCACATTTGAAGTGCAGACATTTTAACGGGGATCCTATTTTTTTCTCCTCTGCACCTGTCAATAGTTTTATTTCCTACTATTGCTATTGTAAGGTCAGTCATTCTTTTTTAAGTGACAATTAAGGCAGCCATCAGCAGAGTTAATCAACAGCATAAATGTCAGTGGTTAAGATCTATACCTCAAAACTCTATGGCCTGGGGTTCATTCCTGACCTGTGATAACTCGCTATGTGAAATTGTACATGTTTTCCATCTCTCCCTCTCCCTCTCTCTCTCTCTGTCTGTCTCTATCTCTCTCTTTGCAAGTGATTTCTCTAGTTACTTAGTCACCTCTAAAAAATGTTATTTCTGCAATTAATCTGTGTATATAATACATTTACTTTTGTCCTTGAGAGCATAGGTCATGCATGGATAGATTCTGGAGTGGGTCAGTTCATTTCTTAGCTTAACAAATAAATTAAATTAAATATTAAAATGCCATATTGATACTTCAATACTCATATTAGCTGGCTTGTAGTGTTATAGTTCAGGTTTCCTCATTAGCATCACCTGAGGTATTCATGTTTACAGTCTAAGGAGATACAGTATTAAGTCAGAAGGTATAAGATGATACCACACAGTAAGGGATCCAATCAGATAACACCTGCATACACCTACAATATTATCAATCCCAATGGTGCTGTTAAGCAGGAATAACCATAAAACATCAATAAAAGGGCATATCTCCAAATTGGTGCTAAGCTTGTTTTCAGTCTCTTTGGAGCCTTAATTTTGGGAAATAATCCCATTTTTGGTAATTAGGTGTACTGCCTATTCATACAGCTTAGTTTAATGCACACAAAAAAAAAAACAAAGCCTGACCCCGGGATTCAATAACGCCTTCATGCTTTCACTAAGTGTACACCGTTCTGAGTGAACAGACAACACAGATACAGTGTAACTCATACCTTCTTCCTCCTAATTTTAGTTTTCCTACTGATATTCATACAGCTTTAAATACTGACATAAATTCATAAAGGTTAAAACAAAGTGTAGACTACATATACACAGTGTAATCTTTCTGAGTAATTAGAAAATGCAAAGAAATGTGATAAAAATGTTCTTGAGTGCATGTCATGTACACAGTGTAGGCTTTATAGAATCTGGCCATGTAGGCTTCACATTCTTATCAAATAATTCTGACTTTATTTTTCTTAGATAAACTCTTTTGTCTAAAAACTTCAGATCAACCACTAATCTGGCATAAAAATACAAAATAATTACTTTTATGATGATAATTTACAAAAATGGACTTATGATGAAAACTCAGAAATGGAAGTCTGAGTTTCTTTATTTGAAAGCATAATTTTGTGAATATAGACTGTTGTCTGTAGCCATGTATTGAAACAGGACATGCAACTTCTCTTCTTTAGACATCCGCAGACCCAGTCATTGAACTGTTGATTCATCATAAGACTGTTTAATAATTATGCCTGATGGAGGCATTTATACATGCTGAAATAAATACATATTTATGTAACCTATATATGAGGGAGTCAAATGATATAGCACTCATAAAGAAAGTGCCTTTGCAATTTAAATTAGATAAGATATGTTCTTCTACAAATAAATTAATGAATAAATAAACGCATAATTAAAAAAAATGAATAAATAAATACATAAACATAATCCTTCCTTGAGAACTGTTTGCTATAAAGTCTACAGTATCCTGAAATGCACAGAACAGATGAGTCATTTATTCAATATTTAAACTGTAAAATGCAGTTTCTATAACAGTTTTTTGTCTGTGAGTCATTATGTATGCAAACTAAATGAAAGAGAGAGTCACATTAGGTTATATAAGTGTATATGAAATTTAATTGCACTAGTTACACTATAAAGGAAATAAGCAGAACAAAAAAACAAAATATTCAGTAGGTCTAATGGGGCCGGTTCTGAATATAAATGTCGTTTGTGCATATTACATGTGTTGTTTTATTATAACTCAGAGATTATGTTAGGTAGCATTTTTATGTAAAATAACCAGACACTAACGATACAGAAATGGAACAAGTTGACTATGCTTGAAAATTACAACTTTTGATATATGTGTTTTGTTATAAACCTACCATTTTTGTAAGTATAACATAGCTAATAAATTTTTATTACAAACATTTACTGCATTTCAGAATTATGAAATGTTATGCCTTCACATTATGAGACAATAGTCTTTCTAGGTCATATAGAACTGAAAGGGATTTGCTGTGTGAACTGAAGTCAATCTACATGTATTATGTAGGCAAACATATCCAGCTACTGAGACAAATGATAGAGTGCACACTCACATTTCATCTTGAGATAAATTCTCGTGGTATATTATCTTACCATATTGTAATTATTAGCTTTTTCAGCAGTGTAATGCAATTGCTTCCATAAAATCTCATTACATTTCTGTAAACTTTCTGAAACAGGTACATAGTCACTTATAACTTGATCGTGTTACAATAACAATTGTACTGCCATTTATCTGCCTTTCTCTCCTGTAAATTGGTTCCCAGCAGCATAGCCAATTTCAAGGAAAAAGAAGGCACTGTGTCCAGCATAATAGATAATAAAAATAGATACAATAAACAGAAGGCATTATTTGTAATTTTAAACATGAACAGTTTGTATACAGGAGCACTTAGATCTCCAAAATGATAGGTTAACCATCACAAGACAGAATATTATTTTAAAACTGTTCTTCCAAGTAATAATACAACAGAATATTTATTTTCTTACTTATTGTCTTTGTTTTCAGAAGTGAATAAAAGTGTGAACACAGTTTTAATAATTATAATAGGCTGCAAAGTTACTTTTTATGTTTAAATTAAAAGACTAGCATACTTGGTATTTTACAGTTTCTTAAAGATTTATAGGAAAATTGAATGATAATGCAAGCTGCAAGGTAACCAAACTTCTGAATGACATAAAAGAGACTTAAGAAAGAATCAGTCAAATATTAATAATCAGTCAAATGCAGTCAAATGTCCAGCTCAGAAAAAGTTAGAGATATTGCCAAGATAATAGAGAAATAGCAGAAATAAGCAACAGGTTGTAATAACATAACAAACCAGCAGCACCACACCTCTCAATCTCCTAGCACAAGAAATCTGGATAAAGGCAAAAATAATGTGGGAACAAAAGCTCAATAATAGGATCATCTTTTAAATATTGCTCTTATAAACATAGAATGTTGCTAGAATAATAGGTTTTGCATCGCCATTTATTTTGTAAATAATATTTTTTTTATTTTAACATTTGTTGACCTGGAAAGTCTGACTAGGACAGAGCCTATTTTTCAGCAGAGGCTGAGGGAGAAATGCTCAGAAATCTGGATAAAGGCAAAAATAATGTGGGAACAAAAGCTCAATAATAGGATCATCTTTTAAATATTGCTCTTATAAACATAGAATGTTGCTAGAATAATAGGTTTTGCATCGCCATTTATTTTGTACATAATATTTTTTTTATTTTAACATTTGTTGACCTGGAAAGTCTGACTAGGACAGAGCCTATTTTTCAGCAGAGGCTGAGGGAGAAATGCTCCAGATTGATGTCTTTAGAATATGGGAGGAAACCCAAAGAAACACAAGGAGAACATGCAAACTCCACACAGAAGGCACCTCAGATGAGAATCGAACCAGAGAACCTCTTGCTGTGAGACAACGACAATAACCTCTGCACCACTGTGCTGCCCATTTGTAATGCTGCACCACCCATCAAGTTTGAAACTCAAATGCCTGTCATTACATAGTGACTTCAGTCCTCAATGATTTTCCAGAAAACCAAAAATTTTATGAGGAACAGACCAAAATATGAGACAAACATGGACATTCTGTGAAAATCTGAACAGTTGAGAGATACGGGCAGTATGAACAAACAAGCTGCACTGAGTCCCTCTAGCCCTGTAGCTACTCCCTGCCCAGCAAAACAAACTTTCAGCACCAAGTTAAAGACTATCAAAACAATGTGTGAAATTCATAGTGTCCAGACTTCAGTCATAATACCAAATGGGTCCAGGGCTCAAAAATGAAAAAAAAAAACTGCAATGGAGTTGCTAGGTATCTGAACCACAGACAACAGCTTCTATATCTTGTAAATGAAACAACTATCCCAACTGAAAGACTGTTGTAGTAATAAGTGGGATAAAGGGGGTTGTGTGAAGAGTTAAATGCATTCTTCTCGGGGAAAGTGGATACAGCATCAAAAGTGGATATGCCATCAAGAATTGCACACATAAAAGTGCTGAGCATTGAAACTTTTACTTATCTAGTTACATAATCTAGAGAAAACAACATTATTCATAAGCACCACAGGAGAATATTGATTTTAACAACCTGAAGTCGCACATTTGTACTTCTTGAAAACCCACTATTTGGAACAGATGGTGCTGTGCATCACAGGTTGTACAACAGATGCATATGTGTGCACAGAACAATGTAACATCACTATGATTGTCGCATCTAATTGCATACTTATCTACTATAATTTAGTTGTCCTGGTCCCCTTCAATTACACACATCACACCAAACGACATTTGACAACCTTTATTAGATTTCCATAACATAGCTTTGATCACCAACTTTATTAATTGCAACTATTCATGATATAATTGATACTAAATACAGCATAACATCCTTGTAATGTTAATCAGGGCAGCATACCTACTCACCCTGCCCCAGTAAGCAGCGTCCATATCTCTACTCACTTTACTTATGCAGCAGCGTCCCATCTCACTTCATACACCATTCATTGTAATGTTAATCAGGGCAGCGTACCTACTCACTCTGTCCAACAAGCAGGGTCCATACCTCTGCTCATTTACTTTACCTATGAAGCAGCATCTTAACTCACTTCATACACCATCCATTGAAATACCATCCACCAAATAAACACCATCCTTACCTCAGCTTGCTTATCTATTCAGCAAGCTTCCTCCAACTACTCATTTCCTTTCCCTAGATCCTTGAAAATGAACATCCAGACATCAGAGGGGGAACAGAAGAGGGCAAACCTATCCCTCTTCTCCACCAACCAGCCTGACCAGGCTGTTCCCCCTCCCTTCTACCCAAAATTGTTCAATCCACTTCCCATAAAGGGAAGGGTCAAGCCAAACATCATTTGGTATACAATAATTACCCGGACATTACTGGCCCTTGGCAATTACCCGGACATTACCAGCCCTTGGCAATTACCTAATGCTTATCAAAGCCTCACCTGCCACTGGAGCAAGAATACTCAACCCCAACCCCCAACACTACCTGGCCCCTAGCAAGGAAGACCCCAGCTAACAATACAATGTGAAGTTCGATTCTGGTACTCCCCAACAATTTCAAGCAAACAAAGCATTACCTTGTGACTACATATTCAACTGCACTGCTGGAAAACCCCACTGCCTACCTTTAGCCTTTCCCGTCGAAGGATCTCTTCCCCTAAACTGAACACAGATCTCTAATATGCCTTAATAAGGTGATTACTCAGCCCCACATTGTGCCCCATTCTGGTGGCAAGAAATTCCATCCTATCAAAAACGTCACCTTTCAGATCCCCTTTTTCAAGCCATCGCATGATGCCTTCTAGCCTTCAGCAATCTGCAAAGAAAGGAAAACAATAAATCCTATGTACACACATACCAATAACTACTTAACATGGAGGCACTGATAAGGGCCCCTGCCACCCCATCAAGTGTTTGCCAAACTTTGCACCAAAGTATGGAACCAGCCACCCCCCCCCTTTTTTTTTTTTACAACTCATATCCCCAGAAATAAGAGCTGAACTTGTCTAGCTTGTAATCATCCCCGAGCCAGTAGCCTAATAACTTCCTATGATACTAAGAGTAATGTGATCCAGGAAGGATAATAGAAGCAGCATGTGGAAAAAAAATCGATCTTGGTTACCTATCACACATGATAAATGCTACCCTCAGAAATGAAGCCAGATGCTGTCTAGCTTGTAATCACTCCAAAGCTAGTAGTCTAATAACATCCTATGATTCTAAGATTGTTGTGGCTCCACCCCATCCATAGCAAAGTGCCTTAATGAACATTGCATAAAATAAATTACTTGTAACCTCATCAAGCCCACTACAGAGTCCCAAACTCTTACCTAAGGCTAAATGGCTGCTGCTCCCTTTAGTGGGAACAACTTTCCAATATTGATCTAACATACTGATGGTACTACCCCTTAAGCTTGAAATCAAAAACTCAAATGCCTGTCTTTCTCTGGCTAGCCATGTAAATCCTCTACCAAAATCAACTTTGAAATACACTTACTTCAGCCAGTAACTGTTGCCCAATTTAGCTGACCATGTGTAACCTCCTCACTCGCCACTGCCTCCATCATCTGCGAACTCACTGTGTGGTGCCACCACTGGTACTCATGACTCCACCATCTGCAAAGAAAAGGACAAAATAAATCCTCTAACCTGTAAAGAGATGGTACCACCTTATACCCACCTATTCCAAAGTATAACAGCAACGGTCCAGAAAACACCCATCTGCAAGAACGAAAAAAGGTGTACATATAAATCATATTAGAAAACATGCACATTCAGAAACATTATTCAAAACCACCTATCGTGCCAACCGGGGATGGTGTGTACCATCGCCACACACATTTATGACAAAGTAACGATAACTAAAACTATGCTTCCAATGAACTGAATTTTAACTACGAAGTGAGTATGTTACCACTCAGTGGCAGCTGGTGACTTCAAATCAAAGGGGGGCTGCAGGAGCCAGCTGAATGGGTGGGGTCAAGGGGAAGGGAGGTGGCCAACCAGAAAGGGGAGGAGCTATGCTCAAAACCACAAAAACTAACTTTAATTAAATATACTGCCCTGGGTGGCAAACCATCATTATGAGAGTCCAATCAAGACAAAAATAAGTGTAGAAGAATAAAAATATTTCAATACATTGGCTGCATGACAGCTTACTTAATATCTAGATGGAAACAAAAGGTTGTGAGGCATGAAAAAATAAATTACTTTTTAAATACATTACTGGAATGCCAGTCAAAATCAAGTACAAGCAAAACCAGAAGCACTCAACTCAAACCACTTCTCCTTGCACTGCAGTTCTAATTATAATTTATATTCAGCTTTATTAAAGTGCCAAGTAACATGCTGAAAGTAGAAATCTCTGTGATGCCCCACTTGTAAAAATGTTTCTTATCCAAAAGACCTGCTGCCTGACAACTATCTACTTGTTTCATGGGGAAAACATGTAAGTAAAAAATGAAAAGCAAACAAGAAACAAGCTCAAGATAGATTGCTTAAAGGATTACTGTACAGGTTATGGACCACACATGATTGGCATTCTGTTTAGTTTACGGGTAAAGTCTGTAGAGATGACTGGAAGTCTCCAACAAGTGTAATGAGCTTTTTAAAATGGAATCCTGTCCTTTAATACCCAAGGCTTATACATTATCTAGTCAAGTATTCTCTGCATGGCAACAACAGAAAGGTGTTCAATATTGGCAATTCTTTAACAGTATGCTTATTAAAGCTTACTTGCATCTTATGATCTCAGACAAGCTTACATTATGGTCATTAAAGCATTGCTACTTAAACACAGAGCAACAGGCACTTTGAGTAATAAGCATAAATCAACAGTACAAAAATATGACAGAAACCAGACCTTTCTGCAAAATCAAGGACAGATGAAAAGCCACTGTAGTACTTGTGTATACCTTGGATGGGGGTGGGGGGGACACACTGCACATTTACACTGCATAACTACTCCTTGCCTTGCTTGGACACATCCAGAGTCAGTACATGGTGGAGTGGGGTGCAACAAGTATGTCACAATTTGAAATGTCTCTGGCTGACTGTGATGGCCCTGACACGTGTCATACCTCTCAACCTCAGTGCAAGAAATCTGGACAAAGCCATACACTAAAGTGGGACAAATGCCCACAAATAAGGACAATTTTTAAATATTGCTCTAATAAACATAGAAAGATAATAGAATAGGTCTTGCATTAGTATGACTTTTCTGAAGGGTATAAAATCTGAAACTCAAATGTCTGCCATTATTTTCTAACTTCAGTCTTTAGTGATTTGTCACTAATTTGCCAAAAAACACAATTTTATGAAAAATGGACCAATGTGATGCAAAAATATAAAATAGCCACACAATACAGCTGGGAACCTGTCAAAGAAGGGACACTTTAATATTAGTACTGCTAACTTGAGCAGCTGACAAAATAAAAGAATCTACATGCATTTCAAGTAATCTATAACTTTGATTATTACAGTTATTTCTTAATTGTAAACCCTCCATGTTTTCTTCCAAAATTGCTATTTTGCGGAGGGATTATTACGGGGAAGAGCAACATTTTAAGCCAAAATCAGAGACAGTTGAGAGGTTGGCTATGCCTAATTCTATAAAGCAATTTATTTGCATGTACCTCTCAACCTGTTAATGCAGTAAATCTGAACAAGGCCAAATATACTGGGGGAACATATAAACAGTACTAAAAATTGCTCTTGTATAAATTGAGACAGTTGATAGAATAACAGTTCTTACTTTAGCATGCATTTTTCTGAAGGTTATAAAGTCTGAAACTCAGTGTATCATTATTTGGTGACTTAATTTCTAAATGATTTGCCAGAAAACTACAAATTTTATGAAGAACAAACCAAAAATAAGAAGCAAAAATCTATTCATTCTTTGAAAATCTGGACAGTTGGGAGGTATAGTTCAGCTGGGCCTGTCTGAGTTTGCTGCCCTTCCCCCCTTGACAAAATCACGGTTGAATGGAGCCTCTGCAGCCATTCCTTTGAACCATTACTTGGCTATTTCACTCTATTTACCATAAACACTAATGTGCATACTGCTTTACTTGTATGATGAGTTGGACTTCATTTGAAAGTTTTATTTTGTATTTTACAGCACAAACACTAAGTCATCTACTAAACAAAGCAATGCAGTCTCACAATGAAAACTTAGCATTAAAACTTCTCTGCTCTTGAAACTCACATTCATTGAAACAGCATTGAAACCCACATTCAAAGAAAATACATTTTGCAAGTGGCAGATAAAGATTAATTTTGGGCTGTTTTCAAATCATAGGCCCCTTGCATATGAAACATACATGTGCTCTTTGATACACCTTCCTCATTGTACTAAATTATATTCCTTGTACAATATATTACAGTTGTTAGAGGGCATTTTAAATTTGTTTTGAACATTTTTCCAGTAAACAATGAAACAAAATGCTTGCACCCATAATGATAAAACTGCCCAGTTCAGAACATTTATCATAAAAGTCTACTCAGACTTCCGCAGTCCACCATTATCAGTAAATATGCACAATTCTACAGTCCACCATTATCAGTAAATATGCACAATTCTACAGTCCATTATCAGTAAATATATACAATTCTACAGTCCATTATCAGTAAATATGCACTATCTCTAAAGTAAAAGTCATCTAACTAATTCCACATTAAAGAAATCTGTAACTAATGAAGAGGTTGCTGCTAGCAAACACCTTTATATTTCATGGTTTCATCGAAAAATAAAGTGCCTGTTGCCCCTCAAGAATAAATTGCCTATATTACATTAAAAAAATGATAAGCTAGTAATATTGCAAGAAGAAATGGATGGCAAACTGATAACGAACTCATAGTTAGTATCTTCACCAAGAAGAACATTCTCAGTACAGCAGCATCCACCCCTTGTGGGAGTAAAACCCACAGCCTTCTGCATCAAAGACAAGTACACAACTTGTTGTGCTATTAACAAGGCAAACCAGCTTCACTTAATCAGCACTAAACTTCTGTTCCCCTGCAGCTCTCAGCTCCTTGTAAAATCTACTCAATACTCAACTTTTCAGCACAAGAAAACTGGAAAAAGCCAAAATGTATTCGGGGGGGTCAAAAGTCCAAAAACCAGGGACACAAACATTGCTTGTATAATCTTGGACTTTGAGAAAATCAGTGGGTCTGAGTTTCTTTTTTGGGAAATTTTGTGAAATTGAGGTTTTTGAGCCATTTTGAAACAACTGCAATTCCTTTTTTTTTTTTTTTTTTTTTTTTTTTTTTTTTTTTTTTTTTTTTTTTTTTTAAATAAGGTAATTAAAAAGAATAAATAAATACATAAACATAATCCTTCCTTGAGAACTGTTTGCTATAAAGTCTACAGTATCCTGAAATGCACAGAACAGATGAGTCATTCAATATTTAAACTGTAAAATGCAGTTTCTATAACAGTTTTTGTCTGTGAGTCATTATGTATGCAAACTAAATGAAAGATCACATTAGTTATATAAGGTATATGAAATTTAATTGCACTAGTTACATAAAGGAAATAAGCAGAACAAAAAAAAATATTCAGTAGGTCTAATGGGGCGGTTCTGAATATAAATGTATTTGCATATTACATGTGTTGTTTTATTATAACTCAGAGATTATGTTAGGTAGCATTTTATGTAAAATAACCAGACACTAACGATACAGAAATGGAACAAGTTGACTATGCTGAAAATTACAACTTTTGATATATGTGTTTTGTTATAAACCTACCATTTTGTAAGTATAACATAGCTAATAAATTTTTATTACAACATTTACTGCATTTCAGAATTATGAAATGTTATGTTCACATGAGACAATAGTCTTTCTAGGTCATATGAACTGAAATTGCTGTGAACAAGTCAATCTACATGTATATGTAGGCAAACATATCCAGCTACTGAGACAAATGATATGCACACTCATTCATCTTGAGATAAATTCTCGTGGTATATTATCTTACCATATTGTAATTATTAGCTTTTCAGCAGTGTAATGCAATTTTATAAAATCTCATTACATTTGTAAACTTTCTGAAACACATAGTCACTTATAACTTGATCGTGTTACAATAACAATTGTACTGCCATTTATCTGCCTTTCTCTCCTGTAAATTGGTTCCCAGCAGCCAATTTCAAGGAAAAAGAAGGCACTGTGTCCAGCATAATAGATAATAAAAATAGATACAATAAACAGAAGGCATTATTTGTAATTTTAAACATGAACAGTTTGCATACAGGAGCACTTAGATTCCAAAATGATAGGTTAACCATCACAAGACAGAATATTATTTTAAAACTGTTCTTCCAAGTAATAATACAACAGAATATTTATTTTCTTTATTGTCTTTGCTTTCAGAAGTGAATAAAAGTGTGAACACAGTTTTAATAATTATAATAGGCTGCAAAGTTACTTTTTATGTTTAAATTAAAAGACTAGCATACTTTTTTTACAGTTTCTTAAAGATTTATAGGAAAATTGAATGATAATGCAAGCTGCAAGGTAACCAAACTTCTGAATGACATAAAGAGACTTAAGAAAGAATCAGTCAAATATTAATAATCAGTCAAATGCAGTCAAATGTCCAGTCAGAAAAAGTTAGAGATATTGCCAAGATAATAGAGAAACAGAAATAAGCAACAGGTTGTACATAACAAACCAGCAGCACCACACCTCTCAATCTCCTAGCACAAGAAATCTGGATAAAGGCAAAAAATGTGGGAACAAAAGCTCAATAATAGGATCATCTTTAAATATTGCTCTTATAAACATAGAATGTTGCTAGAATAATAGGTTTTATCGCCATTTATTTTGTAAATAATATTTTTTATTTTAACATTTGTTGACCTGGAAAGTCTGACTAGGACAGAGCCTATTTTTCAGCAGAGGCTGAGGGAGAAATGCTCAGATTGATGTCTTTAGAATATGGAGGAAACCCAAAGAAACACAAGGAGAACATGCAAACACACAGAAGGCACCTCAGATGAGAATCAACCAGAGAACCTCTTGCTGTGAGACAATGACAATAATCTCTGCCCCTGTGCTGCCATTTGTAATGCTGCACCACCCATCAAGTTTGAAACTCAAATGCCTGTCATTACATAGTGACTTCAGTCCTCAATGATTTTCCAGAAAACCAAAATTTTATGAGGAACAGACCAAATATGAGACAAACATGGACATTCTGTGAAAATCTGAACAGTTGAGAGATATGGGCAGTATGAACAAACAAGCTGCACTGAGTCCCTCTAGCCCTGTAGCTACTCCTGCCCAGCAAAACAAACTTCCAGCACCAAGTTAAAGACTGTCAAAACAATGTGTGAAATTCATAGTGTCCAGACTTCAGTCATAATACCAAATGGGTCCAGGGCTCAAAATGAAAAAACTGCAATGGAGTTGCTAGGTATCTGAACCAAGACGACAGCTTCTATATCTTGTAAATGAAACAACTATCCCAACTGAAAGACTGTTGTAGTAATAAGTGGATAAAGGGGTTGTTGAAGAGTTAAATGCATTCTTCTGGGAAAGTGGATACAGCATCAAAAGTGGATATGCCATCAAGAATTGCACATAAAAGTGCTGAGCATTGAAACTTTACTTATCTAGTTACATAATCTAGAGAAAACAACATAATTCATAAGCACCACAGGAGAATATTGATTTTAACAACCTGAAGTGCACATTTGTACTTCTTGAAAACCCACTATTTGGAACAGATGGTGCTGTGCATCACAGGTTGTACAACAGATGCATATGTGTGCACAGAACAATGTAACATCACTATGATTGCATCTAATTGCATACTTATCTACTTTATAATTGGACTCATTTGAAATTTTATTTGATTTCGCAAACATAAGTCAACTAAACAAAGCAATGCAGTCTCACAATGAAAACTTAGCATTAAAACTTCTCTGCTCTTGAAACTCACATTCATTGAAACAGCATTGAAACCCACATTCAAAGAAAATACATTTTGCCAGTGGCAGATAAAGATTAATTTTGGGCTGTTTTCAAATCATAGGCCCCTTTCATATGAAACATACATGTGCTCTTTGATACACCTTCCTCATTGTACTAAATTATATTCCTTGTACAATATATTACAGTTGTTAGAGGGCATTTTAAATTTGTTTTGAACATTTTTCCAGTAAACAATGAAACAAAATCTTTCACCCATAATGATAAAACTGCCCAGTTCAGAACATTTATCATAAAAGTCTACTCAGACTTCCGCAGTCCACCATTATCAGTAAATATGCACAATTCTACAGTCCACCATTATCAGTAAATATGCACAATTCTACAGTCCATTATCAGTAAATAATTTCAATTCTACAGTCCATTATCAGTAAATATGCACTATCTCTAAAGTAAAAGTCATCTAAATAATTCCACATTAAAGAAATCTGTAACTAATGAAGAGGTTGCTGCTAGCAAACACCTTTATATTTCATGGTTTCATCGAAAATAAAGTGCCTGTTGCCCTCAGGAATAAATTGCCTATATTACATTAAAAATGATAAGCTAGTAATATTGCAAGAGAAATGGATGGCAAACTGATAAGACTCATAGTTAGTATCTTCACCAAGAGAACATTCTCAGTAACAGCATCCACCCTTGTGGGAGTAAACCCACAGCCTTCTGCATCAAAGACAAGTACACAACTTGTTGTGCTATTAACAAGGCAAACCACTTCACTTACAGCACTAAACTTCTGTTCCCCTGCAGCTCTCAGCTCCTTGTAAAATCTACTCAATACTCAACTTTTCAGCACAAAAAAACTGGAAAAAGCCAAAATGTATTGGGGTCAAAGCAAAACCAGGGACACAAACATTGCTTGTATAATCTTGGAAAGTTGCTAGAACCATACATTTTACTGCCAAGCTCCCTGTGCAAAACAGAGCAACATACCACTCTATCAGCTGCTTTGTAAAAGAGGAAGACTGAAACTTAAATGGCTATCATTTAGTGAATTCAGTTCTCACCATAGCTGTCAACCTCTTAGTACAAAACACCTGGACAAACCCAGTAATGAGGGAATACAGCCCTCAAACATTCAGTGAATTCAGTTCTTGCCATAGCTGTCAATCTCCTAGCACAAGAAATCTGGATAAAGGCAAAAATAATGTGGGAACAAAAGCTCAATAATAGGATCATCTTTAAATATTGCTCTTATAAACATAGAATGTTGCTAGAATAATAGGTTTTGCATCGCCATTTATTTTGTAAATAATATTTTTTTTATTTTAACATTTGTTGACCTGGAAAGTCTGACTAGGACAGAGCCTATTTTTCAGCAGAGGCTGAGGGAGAAATGCTCCAGATTGATGTCTTTAGAATATGGGAGGAAACCCAAAGAAACACAAGGAGAACATGCAAACTCCACACAGAAGGCACCTCAGATGAGAATCGAACCAGAGAACCTCTTGCTGTGAGACAATGACAATAATCTCTGCACCACTGTGCTGCCCATTTGTAATGCTGCACCACCCATCAAGTTTGAAACTCAAATGCCTGTCATTACATAGTGACTTCAGTCCTCAATGATTTTCCAGAAAACCAAAAATTTTATGAGGAACAGACCAAAATATGAGACAAACATGGACATTCTGTGAAAATCTGAACAGTTGAGAGATATGGGCAGTATGAACAAACAAGCTGCACTGAGTCCCTCTAGCCCTGTAGCTACTCCCTGCCCAGCAAAACAAACTTCCAGCACCAAGTTAAAGACTGTCAAAACAATGTGTGAAATTCATAGTGTCCAGACTTCAGTCATAATACCAAATGGGTCCAGGGCTCAAAAATGAAAAAAAAACTGCAATGGAGTTGCTAGGTATCTGAACCACAGACGACAGCTTCTATATCTTGTAAATGAAACAACTATCCCAACTGAAAGACTGTTGTAGTAATAAGTGGGATAAAGGGGGTTGTGTGAAGAGTTAAATGCATTCTTCTCGGGGAAAGTGGATACAGCATCAAAAGTGGATATGCCATCAAGAATTGCACACATAAAAGTGCTGAGCATTGAAACTTTTACTTATCTAGTTACATAATCTAGAGAAAACAACATAATTCATAAGCACCACAGGAGAATATTGATTTTAACAACCTGAAGTCGCACATTTGTACTTCTTGAAAACCCACTATTTGGAACAGATGGTGCTGTGCATCACAGGTTGTACAACAGATGCATATGTGTGCACAGAACAATGTAACATCACTATGATTGTCGCATCTAATTGCATACTTATCTACTATAATTTAGTTGTCCCGGTCCCTTTCAATTACACACATCACACCAAATGACATTTGACAACCTTTATTAGATTTCCATAACATAGCTTTGATCACCAACTTTATTAATTGCAACTATTCATGATATAATTGATACTAAATACAGCATAACATCCTTGTAATGTTAATCAGGGCAGCATACCTACTCACCCTGCCCCAGTAAGCAGCGTCCATATCTCTATTCACTTTACTTATGAAGCAGCATCCCATCTCACTTCATACACCATTCATTGTAATGTTAATCAGGGCAGCGTACCTACTCACTCTGCCCAACAAGCAGTGTCCATACCTCTGCTCACTTACTTTACCTATGAAGCAGCATCTTAACTCACTTCATACACCATCCATTGAAATACCATCCACCAAATAAACACCATCCTTACCTCAGCTTGCTTATCTATTCAGCAAGCTTCCTCCAACTACTCATTTCCTTTCCCCAGATCCTTGAAAATGAACATCCAGACATCAGAGGGGGGACAGAAGAGGGCAAACCTATCCCTCTTCTCTGTCTACTCCACTGATAAAATAACCCTACACCCCACCAATGAAAAGAGGGAGGGTGGGTGGGAAGCAAGTTCACGCCAAAATGTGACTTCTTAACCCAACTACACTAGCCTAAACCTCTTAAGCCTCTCCCCATCATTATCTCACTTCCTCCAAACCATCCCTGTCTCCACTTAACCCTTTCACCTCTCCAACCCACTTAACTCCCCTTTATATTAACCTAACCCCCCCCCAATGAAGATGTCCAGGGACAACTTAGTTTGTTGCCAAACTTCATTTGTTCCAGTCCGCTTCAATAACACACGTCACACCAAATGACATTTGATGACCTTTATTAGATTTCCATAACATAGCTTTGATCACCAACTTTATTAATTACAACTATTCATGATATAATTGATACTAAATACAGCATAACATCTTTGTAATGTTAATCAGGGCAGTGTACCTACCCACCCTGCCCCAGTAAGCAGCGTCCATACCTCTACTCACTTTACTTATGAAGCAGCATCCCATCTCACTTCATACACCATTCATTGTAATGTTAATCAGGGCAGCGTACCTACTCACTCTGCCCATCAAGAGGGGTCCATACCTCTGCTCACTTACTTTACTTATGAAGCAGCATCCTAACTCACTTCATACACCATCCATTGAAATACCATCCACCAAATAAACACCATCCTTACCTCAGCTTGCTTATCTATTCAGCAAGCTTCCTCCAACTACTCATTTCCTTTCCCCAGATCCTTGAAAATGAACATCCAGACATCAGAGGGGGGACAGAAGAGGGCAAACCTATCCCTCTTCTCTGTCTACTCCACTGATAAAATAACCCTACACCCCACCAATGAAAAGAGGGAGGGTGGGTGGGAAGCAAGTTCACGCCAAAATGTGACTGCTTAACCCAACTACACTAGCCTAAACCTCTTAAGCCTCTCCCCATCATTATCTCACTTCCTCCCAACCATCCCTGTCTCCACTTAACCCTTTCACCTCTCCAACCCACTTAACTCCCCTTTATATTAACCTACCCCCCCCCCAATGAATATGTCCAGGGACAACTTAGTTTGTTGCCAAACTTCATTTGTTCCAGTCCGCTTCAATAACACACGTCACACCAAATGACATTTGATGACCTTTATTAGATTTCCATAACATAGCTTTGATCACCAACTTTATTAATTACAACTATTCATGATATAATTGATACTAAATACAGCATAACATCTTTGTAATGTTAATCAGGGCAGTGTACCTACCCACCCTGCCCCAGTAAGCAGCGTCCATACCTCTACTCACTTTACTTATGAAGCAGCATCCCATCTCACTTCATACACCATTCATTGTAATGTTAATCAGGGCAGCGTACCTACTCACTCTGCCCATCAAGAGGGGTCCATACCTCTGCTCACTTACTTTACTTATGAAGCAGCATCCTAACTCAGTTCATACACCATCCATTGAATTACCATCCACCAAATAAACACCATCCTTACCTCAGCTTGCTTATCTATTCATCAAGCTTCCTCCAACTACTCATTTCCTTTCCCCAGATCCTTGAAAATGAACATCCAGACATCAGAGGGGGAACAGAAGAGGGCAAACCTATCCCTCTTCTCCACCAACCTGCCTGACCAGGCTGTTCCCCCTCCCTTCTACCCAAAATTGTTCAATCGACTTCCCATAAAGGGAAGGGTCAAGCCAAACATCATTTGGTATACAATAATTACCCGGACATTACTGGCCCTTGGCAATTACCCGGACATTACCAGCCCTTGGCAATTACCTAATGCTTATCAAAGCCTCACCTGCCACTGGAGCAAGAATACTCAACCCCAACCCCCAACACTACCTGACCCCTAGCAAGGAAGACCCCAGCTAACAATACAATGTGAAGTTCGATTCTGGTACTCCCCAACAATTTCAAGCAAACAAAGCATTACCTTGTGACTACATATTCAACTGCACTGCTGGAAAACCCCACTGCCTACCCTTAGCCTTTCCCGTCGAAGGATCTCTTCCCCTAAACTGAACACAGATCTCTAATATGCCTTAATAAGGTGATTACTCAGCCCCACATTGTGCCCCATTCTGGTGGCAAGAAATTCCATCCTATCAAAAACGTCACCTTTCAGATCCGCTTTTTCAAGCCATCGCATGATGCCTTCCGTTCTTCAGCAATCTGCAAAGAAAGGAAAACAATAAATTCTATGTACACACATACCAATAACTACTTAACATGGAGGCACTGATAAGGGCCCCTGCCACCCCATCAAGTGTTTGCCAAACTTTGCACCAAAGTATGGAACCAGCCACCCCCCCCTTTTTTTTTACAACTCATATCTCCAGAAATAAGAGCTGAACTTGTCTAGCTTGTAATCATCCCCGAGCCAGTAGCCTAATAACTTCCTATGATACTAAGAGTAATGTGATCCAAGAAGGATAATAGAAGCAGCATGTGGAAAAAAAAAATCGATCTTGGTTACCTACCACACATGATAAATGCTACCCTCAGAAATGAAGCCAGATGTTGTCTAGCTTGTAATCACTCCAAAGCTAGTAGTCTAATAACATCCTATGATTCTAAGATTGTTGTGGCTCCACCCCATCCACAGCAACGTGCCTTAATGAACATTGCATAAAATAAATTACTTGTAACCTCATCAAGCCCACTACAGAGTCCCAAACTCTTACCTAAGGCTAAATGGCTGCTGCTCCCTTTAGTGGGAACAACTTTCCAATATTGATCTAACATACTGATGGTACTACCCCTTAAGCTTGAAATCAAAAACTCAAATGCCTGTCTTTCTCTGGCTAGCCATGTAAATCCTCTACCAAAATCAACTTTGAAATACACTTACTTCAGCCAGTAACTGTTGCCCAATTTAGCTCACCATGTGTAACCTCCTCACTCGCCACTGCCTCCATCATCTGCGAACTCACTGTGTGGTGCCACCACTGGTACTCATGACTCCACCATCTGCAAAGAAAAGGACAAAATAAATCCTCTAACCTGTAAAAAGATGGTACCACCTTATACCCACCTATTCCAAAGTATAACAGCAACGGTCCAGAAAACACCCATCTGCAAGAAAGAAAAAAGGTGTACATATAAATCATATTAGAAAACACGCACATTCAGAAACATTATTCAAAACCACCTATCGTGCCAACCCGGGAAGGTGTGTACCATCGCCACACACATTTATGACAAAGTAACAATAACTAAAACTATGCTTCCAATGAACTGAATTTTAACTACCAAGTGAGTATGTTAGCACTAAATCCCCCCACCTGAAGGGACCTTTCAATATCCCCAACCAGGGTAACCCTGCAATTCCATACCACATCACTGAGTGCACTGTCTAAGCCAAGCTAACTTATATTGTAACACTCTCTGCCTAGCTCTTAACCTTCCATCTCCAAATGAGGCACACTAACCAAACATAATGCTGAACAAATGGCATTTTACCACGCTTTCAAGGGGACCCTCTGTCATGAGCCCCCTTTTACTCATTCAAATGTAATTAGGACTTAGAGTTCCCTTTTTTTTTTTTTTTTTTTTTTTTTTTATATTAATACACATTAAGAGGCCTCTAAAGCTTATCAATGTTATCAAATATGTCCTAGACATGAATTGGGAAGGCTTAAATTTAAAATGTGACATGTTTTGCAGCCTAACTACACTGTGTATGGCTACTCCGATTGCCACACTTTTATAATGTTTGTTAAATTGTAAAGGATGTCACCAGCTTCTGCTCGCTGTAAATGTTAACATTTCAGTTTGCTAAATATCATATTGTTATGAATACTATTACTTGTACACCTCCACACTTGAGAGCTTGCAACATGGCAGTAATTTATATTTCGTTAGTGACCCTAAATGACTTCTGGAATGCCAAAAGATTAGTTGCTCATAAAATAAAGTAGTGATGTCCCATTCAAAAGCTGGCTTAATGGCAAAAGCACTCTGAGACCTGTTTGCATTCCATTATTGCATCTTCATGATGACATAAGCAGACTATTAAAAATAGTAGTACAAGGTGAAACCCCAGCCAGCCAAGGAAAACAAATAACTAAATAAAACATGATAGTTAGTCAAAAGACAAGATATACCATCAAATTACATTGCCTAGCCCAAAGCTGCTGCTGCTCACATATGCCCAGCATTAAATGTCCAATATCTACTATAAAAGACAACAATTTATTTCAGGCACTTAAACCCAACTCTATTGCCACAATCCCATAACATAACTTACATATCCTCAAATGCAAACACAGCATGAACGTACCGTGTTGATGTACATAAATTAAAATCTGCCTAAAATGTACTGAGCATCTAGCACAGATGGACATAAGAAAATGCAACTCGACTTTCTTGTTTCTAAATAATGGATCAAGCTCTAATTTGTTACTGCAGAAACTGCACTGATAAATGTCCATTTTATCTTTTTAACTCTCCTCCTACCATATCCCTTCAGCATACCATGATAAATTTCAAATAAAGAAACAAAGAACTATGCACCTTCTGTAATCAGTTTATAGTTCACTGTACATGTGCTACTAAACTTCTTTCTGAAAAGAGTCATTAAGGATCTAACTCGCTGTGCTAGGTATGGGTTTGCGCTGAGAATTTGTATGGATATGCATAACCACTATTTCTGACAGGAGTGGAACTTTGTATATATTGAAAGAACTTCCATGTCCATTCGCAAATTCAAAGGGGAGGCCAGCTCCACAAACACAGAGCCCACCACCACTGCAACGCCAACAGTCAACCTGATCACCAAGAAAGCCACACAACAAACCGAGCAGACATTCTGCGCCACCATACGTACACAGAGAAACCCTCAACCCGCGAAAAGGGTCAGACTGGTCAGCCACCACTACATGGGAGTGCTCCGTGGTGCGAAAACAATGCCAACAACACACCACTTGACCGGAGACCACCCCACAGAACCACAACGAGTATGCAGCCCACCCCAGAACCCAGACCCATTGCCGAGCAAATCTTCCACTGAGCACAATCTCAAAGACTGCTACACGCCATGGACAAGAGACAGCAACACTCCAAGGCAGCACACGATAACCAATGGAAATCCAGACAACTGCACCCCAAAAAACCCACAGCACACCTCCGAGCCCTGCATTGCGGAAAAGGCTCAACACCAGAGTAGCAAAACATCTGCTCACTTCCATCCCATTGGAAAGGAACAGGGAGAAACCAGCACAGATACACTGCCAGCAAATACAACACGCCCAGTTCTGATAACCCGCCACTCACTCAGGCCACCCCACCAGCAAGAAATCCGGGCATTCCAACAGCTCCAAAGGCTACAGCTGAATGCACAACCAACATGCAATCCTCACAACCCCCTCCCACGAACAATCGCTAGCACCGGAAGGTCACACATCCCAACCAAAACATGCAAAATCTACTAAACAACTTGAAACAAGGACCAAACAACCAGAAAGCCCCCAACATGGAACACTGCACCCCACATCTACACCCAACCAAAACACCCACTCCTGTCCCTAACACCAAACTGCAGCAATTACCATTTCCCTTTTTTTTTTTTCTTTTGGATGAAACAGTTGGGGAAGAACAAATAGATGTAGACACATGCAACTACAACCCTACCTGCCCAACCACAATGTCTCCTCACTACCACAACCACTGACCCAGGCCTACCTGCCAAGTCTAATACCCACAGGTTGTCTTGGACATTCTGCTTGCCTTAGCAAGTTCCTGCCAAAATGTGACTGCTTAACCCAACTACACTAGACTAAACCTCTTAAGCCGCTCCCCATCATTATCATACTTCCTCCCAACCATCCCTGTCTCTACTTAAACCTTTCACCTCCTCAACTCCCTTTATATTAACCTAAACCCCCTCCCCCCAGGAAGATGTCACTGGACAACTTAGTTTGTTGCCAAACTTCATATACCATCATTCTTGTACATTGTACTACTGTGAGGGACATTGACATGTTTCACATTATGAGATGTCATAAGCATTAACTGTTGTAAACCAGTGGATTATCAATCACACTTTCTTTCAATTTCATGGCAGGATGACTGCACACTTAATTGTCTCATATTTGCAGTATGTGCATTGTCAAGACAAACATGCAAGTCATACATAGGACAATGCACTGCAGAATAACACTGATGGATTATGTGTGAGAATAGGTTAACCAAGCTTGTAACATAGTTGCAAGTGTAAACAGTGTAGACGTACATTAAATGAATTAAGTAATTGGGTCAACATAATTCTGAACTTAAGATTATCTGTTAACAAAATTAATACAGACATACAATTGTTGTGCAACCTAAAACAAGAATTATTTGATTTTCTTTTTTATGTTACTCTTTCAGTGTAGCACTCCCAAACTGAATTGTGCTACTGATGACAAAAGTATCAGCACATCCGTAATCATATATTGAAGTGATGAACTTAGAATAGGAATTAGCAGTACTTTATGTTGCTCTATGCAAACTTACTCACACGGATCTATAAAAAACAGGAGTCACAATAGGGAGCAGGCACATTAATTTAGCAGCAGGGTAATGAGGTGTTGAGGAACGGTGTAGCCAACATTTACAGTGACAGGAATCAGATAAAACATTTTGAAACATTTTTTCATCCATCTGGATTTGAACCTTTACAGAATTCCAAGAAAAACATGTATATCTGAGTACTATCTAAGCAAACCACATAGGAAGTCATACTTCAGATAGTTACCATTTCACAGCAAATTTCAGTAAATGTGAATGTATGTATTTATATGGGTCTGCTTTCAATGATCGAAAGATCACTTACCTGAAACTGAATTTACTGAGACAATAACACCGAACTGTTAGTTTACTGAAAGATCACACTACTGAATATTTTAACAGGGAATGTATGTACTTGGCCAACATGAGGAAATGTGCCCTTTTCCCCACTGTAGTTCGATCCTGGAGTTGGTATATTTAGGGTGTGGGTGGCATTGCCCCCACCCCACCTAGGTGGGTTTGACATACTGTACTATGTTTCTTTATTCAGTGTTGGCCAAGTGCATACTTTCCCTGTTAAAAAATATGACAGTGTGATTTTTTCAGTAAATTAACAACAGTTCGGTGTTGTCACCTTGGTAAATTCAGTTTCACATAAAGGGTATTTCAGTTATTAGAAGTAGACCCATTCATCTTCATTACCGTTTTGACCACTGTAATCTGTGCATCCAGCTCTTCGGCTTGTTGAAAAGTACATTAAACTAAATAAACACAGCTAAGCACAGCAGAGTGAAATACACTGGAGTAATTTAGCCAAAGGAAATACATTGTCATAAGCTATGTACATCCATTTAGCCTTAGTTGCATTTATTGCATGGTGCAATACATTGTGCAAATGCAGAGGTGGAAGAATAATGATACAGAAGGGAGAAGATACATCAACAAGGTGAGATGGAGACAGGGACAAAGTCGCTTATGTCAGAAGAAGGATAATGGTGACTCATTACAATATGAAGCCAACAGTTGCACATAAAATAGTGTACTAAAATACTCGGTAATGCTTAGTTAATGGCTGGGTTAGAATCCTTGAAAGAAGTCAAAAATCTGTCTATACATATGAACCTTATCTCCCAAAAATGCATTACTAATTCACCACATTGGAATAGCTCAATTGAAGCATGGTGACAACTTACTGAAGTGGAAGAGGTGAACAGAGAGAGACAGAGACTGGCAAATGCAGAGAGGAATAGCAACATTATGTTGTGTGGGATATGTAGGAACATCTGAATTGAGTTTTAGTCTTACTTATTAAATCATCATTAATATGTCAGGCACTGTACAATGCAATGTTTTTCATTGGGATAAATAAGGGATAGCAGAGTGCAACAGACATGAACACATAAGCAGGATAAGGTTGGCTTAATAATTCTCCCTGTTGGGGCCGTAATGTTTTCACAAATGATACCTTGCTGCGCTATTCGAATGGTACATTAATGAAATGTTGTAAATGGAGATAAATACAGACATTTGCAGTTAAATATATGACAGGAATATGACTTGTAATGAATTTATAAATTGAACTACAGCTGTATTTGAACCCATGACACTACAATATCAGTGTACAAACAGGATAATTATCTCAGCATGTCATGCAGGAATTTGCACTTTATTACATCCAACAGCTTAAGAACTGCTATAGTAACTGTTTTATAGTACTGCCTTTAGTCTGCCTTTGCTCTATATTCCCACAGTGCAGCAGATTTAAGCTTATTTGCACAAAATTAACCTGGCCACTGTGGATTAAATTGAAATCACCAGCTTATGCAAAAAAAGCAAAACAGCATTCACCATCACTCAGCACTGCTGCACTATGCCAACCTTCATGCAAATATCAAGGGCATAAAGAAAAGGCTTTTCACTGGGCTGTTCTGGCTATGTGTGTTGTCTGTGAATCTATTTTTTGACCAGATTAAATTGTATAAAGGGGGTGCATAGGACAGTGGTGAAAATAGAATTAGCAAGCAAAGGGTAAGAAACAGGAGAAAGAATACAGGAATTTGTCAGAAGGTCATGGGAGCGCATTGTAACTATGCACTTCATCACAACATAAATCTTCAGTTGTACACACATTTTTATGACTTATGTTATATGGCCAATGGACCAAATAAAGTGTGTCAAGTTAACACATAGGTGAGGTGGAGAGCTATGTATGAGGTGTAATTTTCTGTGGGACAGATGCCCATTTTTATTATTTTTTGTGACAGAGAGGAATGTTGGGAACAGTGCTTAGGAATGAGGGGGTCAGTGAGGTATTTAGGATAGGTTAGGAAGTGTGTGCAGACATTCATGACATGCAAGACTGACAGGGATGATGACAGAGACAAGAAGTTGGGAGATACAATGATTGGAGATAGGTAGAGGACATATAAGAAGCACCCACATCCAGCTTGAGAACAATGAGAATCTAGTCCAAACCCTAAGAGCTGTCATCTGTTTTCTGTAGCAGCTCACTGAGTCAGTGCTGGATGTGGCATTGTCATTGCAATCTGACAAACGACCTTTTCAGTCCTGCAGATCTGTGTATTGAGACCCATATCCATAATATGTATCACCAGCCCTGACAGCTCTTGCTGGGTAACAAAATTGCCACCTCCACTGGTACTGCTCTTGGTGGGTACCCATACACCAGCAGCAGGGATAGAGCTACCAGATGAAGGTAATACAGGTAAGCCAGGGGTTGTGGAGAAAACACTGACAGATTGTGAACCCCAAAGTGTTGGATTTCTGTGCTTCCATCTGTGGAGGTATGGAGGGCCAAGCCACAGTGGTTGGTCTACCTCTCTGTGCTGTTGGTCATTTATTTATCAACAGCGGGCTCTGGTACTAAATTTTAAACCCCCTTTAAGTAAGTAAATAAGTAAAAACATAAATAAATATAAATAAAATAAGAGAGACGAGTGTTAGAGTATATTAAAGGTTAACATTTCTTTATTGAAAATAAGTAGAAAAGTAGAAAAATACAGTAGTTATTGTGAAGATAGGTGAATGTTGCCAGCATAGCCAGACATAATTTTGTAGATAATTCTGTCATTTGTAAATATTAATGTAAGCCACATGCTTATTCTCTTTGCTAAATGTTCAACTTCAAAAATGTAACCACGTTGCACTCTGGTGAAGGAAAGCTGATAAGTCAAGCATGGTATAATTCTTTGATCTAAAACCCGGAGACATGATGCCTGGATGAAGGAATTCCGGCTATTGTTTTGAGACCAGAGTTAATTGCTAGAATTTGCATGTATAATTTATTTTATTGCTCTGCCTTCCTGACCAGCTGCAAGATCAAAAGGGCTATTAACCTCTGAGTTTCTTTTAGCCTGGGAACCAGAAAGAGATGTAATCTGAAATGAATCAGTGGTACTGTGTTATCAATTTGACGACAGAGACACTCAGAGCATTTAGCATTTGTCTTGAGAACATCCAACTCACCAGCACTGCCTGTATTCTATATGTAAGTTTATTTTGTAACTGTGTTTTCTCTTAGATATAGCTAGAAACTAGGAAGATTAGATTAGCTTTTTCTATATTGATGTCACAACTTTTCTACTGTATTATTTTAAGTATTTCTCTGTGATCTCTGAACTCTTGACTAGCACTGTGTAGTAAGAAGCAATGTCTTGTGTTTTTATTAATTATTAAATATTTTTAAACCTTTCAACTGTGGCTGTTTTGTGTAGATATAAATTAAGCTCTAAGAGTACACTGCATGCATATAGTGATACTGGCCAAGCCACTTCAAATAAGCCTTGACTGTACAGTTGCACTTGCCATTTGGATAATAATATTGCACAGTATAATTGGACACCCTTTAATAAGGGTCATTGAGTAGCTGATACATTTTAGTGGGTGGTGGCAAGTGATACTAATGTGTAGTCTGGGTAAAAGGGGCAAAGCTGGAGAACCTGTGCCAGCCTTCCCCAGGAGTGTCTGTGTGGTTGTATATAACTCTTTTCTCAAAGTGTGTGTGTGTCAGCTACTTGGGCAGGGACATGAAGCACTGGTTGGACAGAAAGGGTGCTGGAGGTATTAGCTTACCCACTAGGCTGAGATCTGGACCCTATAGCTGTGCCAGTGGGGAGTCTTATTGGGGACCTGGAGAGAAAGGGAGAAACCAGCCCCAGACTGACTGTGATCTCTGTGTGCTCTTAAGAGAAATTGTACTTTACTGTGTGTGTATTTATTATCCTTTCCCTATATGGATGCCCCTCACTGGTGTTAATGATGATGATTGAGGCTCCTTGATTGCTGGGCCAGTGCATGGGTGTCACAGTTACTATGCATGCTTGGAATCCATACTGTGTGACTATAACTGTTCCATGACTAGCGCAGCTGCAAGGAGCTGCAGATAAGGATGACTCCTGAATTCCTGAAGTGATTGCTGGCACAGGTGCAAGGAGGACCAGAGACAGGAATGACTCCCTAAGTCTTGAAAGTTATCACATAAATTACCTTGCAACAGAACAAAATTCAGCTTATCAGCAGACTGAATTACATCAAGCAAATACCAAAGTATAGACATTGAACAAAGGGATCTAGATGGCATGACAAAAACTATATAAAAAGACTGTAAAATTAAATGTTGGTAGCTGGGTATTTTATAGGAACACAGTTCTGAGGTAAATAAAGAATTATCATTTGCATCTTTACCGGAAAGCAAACCTTGTGCAGTGAGAAGCTGTAAGCTGTAAAGTGTATTATGTGTCATTTATTATATAAATAAGTTATTTTATTAGTAACTGCACTCAAATTGGTTAGAGTATGGTACAGTACTGTCAAGTATATTTTGTAAAAATCCATCAGTTTGCTAATTTTTATCAGTGGTGAGCCTAGCCTGTATTCAAACACACATGGAGTGGTGTTCTGCATAGGGCCACTCCAGTAAAGGTGCAGTAACTAAAATGTACGTATCTGAGTGACTCCTGAATAGGAGCACTCTGGTCTTATATGGCTTGCAGCAGTACAGTTTTAAGATGTCTGAATCTGGAGTGAGACTGCCATGCAGTACAGTCACAGTGCAATAAATTCTCCAAGTTGGTGAATTCCAAGGTTTCAAATCTGCACCTGCCAGTTTTATTTCACCAGCTTTTTGAGTGACTATGGGGGAATTTCCAGCCATTTGCAGCATAACAGCCTGGTCACTTGTGTATCTGCTGTGTGGTAAGACTTTTTATCTGTGTCATATGCAGTACAAATGCCATTAGGGACCATAGTAAAATGTAAACTGAGTTTTACTTAGTGTAGCAGATAAAATCTGGGGCAAAATGCAATATTGGTATGAACAGCATATTGGAAAATGTGTAACCTTACTAGGGCAAGTTGATATACATGTATTATGCAAATGGATTACAACATTTGACTGGCATCTCAAACAAAAGAATGCGTGGTATGACAGTAAATGTTTATTGTGCAAGTCATATGAAACTGATTTCTGTGTGCAATATCATAAAAGTACAGTTCAGACCATTATTGAAATGTTAAACTGTAGGGAAAAATCTTCTGATAGTAAAGAACCAGATATGGGTGATACACTTGCATTATATCCAGACATTAAACAGTTATGTCCTGTCACTACGTATGAAATATTAATTTCAGAGTTACAACAGCAGTCAAATCAGTTACTAACAGAATCTCCTGTAGATCTTGCTACACCCTTTAAAGACTATGTACAAAAATGGAATGAAACCACTATACAGCAAATAAAATAAAAAAAAAACAGATAAGGACAGGGGCGAGGTTCATGATAAATTGACAGAAGAGTTTAATAAATTCTTAAAAGACAGACAAAATGAGTTTAGAAAGTTTAAAAAAAGATGTACAAAAACTTTGACAAAAGTGCATAGGGACTCTGCAATCAGCAGAGCAGACTACTGAAAAGTATCAGAAAGCGTGTGAAGAATTACAGGACGAAGTTGAAACTCTTAAGCAGCAGTTACAAGACAAGGAAAGTCTGGTTAGTAAATATCATAAAACCTGTAAAAAATGACAGAAAGAAATTCCAGATCTTAAGCAACAGTTACAGGGCAAGGAAAAGCTAGTTAGTGATGTTCAGGATAAACTAATATGAACTAACATTCAAATAGAAGAGTTAAAATAAGAACTACAAAAGACAAAGCCAGCACAGGTCATAGAGCAGGGAACTCCAGCAGATTTGTACACACAGTCATGGTTGCTACAAAGCATGCCACAAAAAGGCATATTTTACAACATGCTTACATTTGAAGAATGGGTAGCAAACACAGCAGGATCTGGTGTATGGACAGATTCCTTACTCAGATGCTTTTGGATTTTTACTCCTAAATGTTTTACAACTTTCATCCAGTTAAATAAGAATGCTTATAAATTTGACAGCAAAGTAGGGCACATGACCATTATTCTCATGGCATACACACAGGGGTAGCCTCTCACAGCTAAGTTGTTAGGTAGTTTCAAAATCACCATCTCGGATAAATTAATGGAACAAGATGAACATTTTAAACTAGCATTCCAGATAATCTATCAAAAGTCAGAAAGGGACATGCAACAAAGGGGAACTACAAAAACAGTTAACGCATTGCTTTTTAGAGCAGGTAAAAAGGGTCACAGGGAATATTAAATGCATTTATGAGAAAAAATTGAAATACCCTCGTTGACTTAGTACAAAGACTAATGAGGGGACGGACTATGGCCGATGATGGGACATTATACTCACATAATATTTTTGTCTTAGAGAAAAGTAGCATGCCGTTTGAGGTAATAAGTGAGGTAAGAGGTAAAGGTAGTGGATGATGGTGTGATCAGTTGCCATCAGAAAGAGCCATGTCAGCACCACCAGCTCCAGGTTTAAAAGCAGATGTTGAGCAAAAGGTGCCAATATGCTTTTTTTTTTTGTAAAAAAAAAAAGGCATCTTAAGCAAAATTGTGACCATTGCAAAGTCTGGCACAAGAAGAAGGAAGAGCAGGGTATGTTTGCAAAAACAAAGTCAAAAGATTCACAAGACAAGTCAGATAAACAAGTCAATGTGCAGAGACCTTACACTATTGGTAAGGACATCTATAATGCTCATCAATACACAGGGAAAATGGATGTATGTCCCACAGATTTTCAGACAGCCTCACCTATAAATCCAAACTATTTTGAAGAGTAGGCAAAAGAGACAGCTAGACAACAGTTAGGGAATGAAATTGAAACATCTAAATATGTGGATCACTCAGACAAGGGGAAGGTGACAAATAAAAATATGCAGTGTGTCATGTTGCATTTGACATTAAAAGTGGGAATGAGTGGATTCTTTTACAATAGTGGTGTGGCCCCCTTTCTCTGGTATCTTTCCTGACTACCTTTAAAAAGAGTCAAGATGGATGACCAGTGACTGATATCTGGGTAGGAGGGTCACTGTGGCAAAATGTTCTACTGGATACAGGAGTGGCAGTATCCATCACCAATAGACAGTTACCTGTAAATCCTAGGAAAAGGGTTTGCATCTCAGTATTTAATGGTATGGGATGCTATACCATAAGTAGCCAAGTAGACATAAAGTTTCACCAAGAAGGGAAGTCATGGAAGGGTGTATTTTTGATGCATCCATTCTGTTCAGCTACTGTTACTGGTATGGACATTTTAGGACCTTTGGGCATAGCGATTGATTTGCCTAACATTATTTTGTAGCTAGGAGATAGGGGAAAAGGAGAGGGAGAGGTAAGTGCAGTTTGTTGTGCAATCTCTCTACCTGAAAACCCTGACAAGCTTGCAGGACATGCAAATACAGACAGTGAGGATGTGTGGCAGCATTTACAACAATTCTCAAACCTGTGGCCCAAGGGACCCAGTGTTTGTGGCAAATTAGAAATGCCAGTGTCGGTGGGATGTGATCAAGACTACATACCACCATCTTATAGGTTCATAGGTTGATACTAGTCTATCTGCCCTAGGGCATTTACAAGCCTAGCCAGAGTGTGTTTGGCTTTTGCCACCCTTCTTAGATTGGTTGACTGTGCCTCTGTATAGTAGGTCACAGAAGATAGCCCATTTAAGGTTAGTTTACCGTGCCTCTGTCTAGCAGTGACACAGAAGAGATCCCAGGGGTAAATTTACAATCTCCCATCCAAACGACAAGATTCTTCTTGAAGAGGGTCATTGAGGGGCTCTGTCTGACATGGTTTGCGATTTTGTTCCAGAGTGAGGGGAGCCTCTGGGATATTAATCTGTCCCTCCAGCATGTTCTATGTATTTCTGCGCTGAGGTTTAAGTCACTGGAGCGTGTAGTTCTGATGGATTTGGATTTCTTGAGGTGGAGCATGTCCATTAATTCTGGGTTGGACATGGCTTTATACGTCAGGCACAGATCGCCTCGGAGTAGGCGATAAGCAACTAAGTAGAGCTGGAGTTTCTTTAGCCTAACTGCGTAGGGCATCTGTTTGAGTCCCTTCATCCTCTTGATGAGGTACTTTTGGGGTCTTTCTAGTTGTAGCAGGTGTCAGGTAAGGTACATCCCAAATGGGACATTGTATTCAATTATGGGCCTGATGAGTGATGAGTAGAGGGGCACAATAACCTCTCTTGATCTAGATGTGAACCCCTTCGTGATAAGGTGGGCTATATAGAATGTCTTTCTAACCACTTTGGCAATGTGATTGTCAAAGGAGAGATTGCAATCTACTTGGGTCCCCAAATCCCTAATTACTTCTTCCATACTTAATGGATTACCACCTATGTGATAATTTGTGGGCACTTTGTTTTTCCCAAAGGGGATGACTATGCACTTTTTGGCATTTAGCTTTAGGCCATAGCTCTGGCACCAGTTATCCATCTCTGTGAGACCTTTTTGGAGGATGCTTGTGTCAGACGGCGAGTCGATTATGGCCCCCAGTTTGCAGTCATCTGCAAACTTTATCAGCCATAGTCCTCCTGTGTTAGCCTGTACCTCAGAGAAATATATACCAAACAAGAGAGGTCCCAGGACCGAGCCTTGTGGGATGCCACTTGTCACTGGTTTAGAGTCTGACATGGCACCTGCAATTCTGACCATGTGGGTTCTATCCCTAAGCCAGTTTGCAACCCATCTTGTGACATAGGGGTTGATATTTAAGCTGGTGAGCTTATTTATGATGCCCGAGTGGGATATTGTGTCGAAGGCTTTTGCAAGGTCAAGGTAGACAGTGTGGACTACCTTCCCTTCGTCTGTGGTCTTTGTGACTGTTTCAAAGAAATTGACCAGGTTCAAGAGGCAAGATCTGCCCTTAACGAAGCCGAATTGGGTAGGATTCAGTGTTTGGAGGTTCCCAATGTCTTTGTTTATGAGTTCCATGATGATACACTCCATAGCTTTGCAGACCAGGCTAGTTAGGCTTATAGGGCGATAGTTTCTGGGGTCAGTTGTGGCACCACCTTTAATGAGTGGGATCACTGTTGTTGTATGCCATTATTTGGGTACATATCCTGTTGTAAGGCTGAGACTGAACAGTGATTTTAAGTGAGGGTTCAGTTCTTCTTGGAGCTCATGTAAAACGCAGCCCGGGACACCATCCAGTCCCATTGATACTGTGTTTTTTGCTTTGGAGAGGGCAGCTCTCACCTGTGCACCTGTGATGTCAGGGAGGCTACACTCTGTTGGGATAGTCATTTGCTCATTTGGGGGGGAGGGGGGGAGTTTGCACTGAACCTGTCTACCAGGATGTTGGCAATGTCTGTGGGGTCAGTGTATTTTTGTCATTTTGCACTAACTCAGAGCATATCTGGGAGTTTCCACCCAGGTTTCTGACATAACTAAAGAAAGCCTTGTGATTATCTTTAGCATCTTGTGCAATTTTTCTTTCGAAGCTAGCCTTAGATGATTTTATGAGGGATCGTAGTTTCTTGCTAGTACTGATCAGAGTTGCCTTCCCTTTCAGGGATTTTGCTCTATTATGTAGTAGCTTCCTCCTTCTGTTGTACAGCTTATTTATGGCTGGGGTCCACCAGACAGGTCTCCTGCCTTTGGAGGAGTGTGTCTTGGTTTTATTTGGGATAGCACGATCCATGCATTCCTGTAGGTATCCATAGAATGCGTTTGTAAAGGATTCTGCCATTTGGGCCGTATTTTCCACTGGCCCTGGGGCTTTGAAGGATTCCACCTCAGTTTTGAGAAGTGAAAAGTTTGCTTTTGAGAGGTTTTTGACCGTGGTTTCCTTTGCTGGCGGTGGGGACGGGATATGGATGTCCATAGTTATTAATTTATGGTCAGATCTTACCAATAAGGGGTATACCTCTGGTATGGAACATAGACTCCCCATGTTGGTGATGATCCGGTCCAATATGTTTTCCCCTCTTGTGGGAGTGGTGACCAGTTGTTCCATAGCATTTGAGTTTATAAATTCTAGGAACCGTTGGGCTAGGGTGTTGGGGCTTGAGTAGTGCTCCCAGTCTATGTTTGGGTAGTTAAAGTCACCCAATATAATGGTGTTTGGAGAGACCTTCATATTCTCTAGTGTCTTCATGAAAGCTGAGTGGGATTCCTGAGTTTGGGAGGATGGTCTGTAGCAGGCTACAAACTGGAAGGCAGTTTTGCCCACTGTTATTTGCACATGGATGATCTCAGATGCTTCGTGCAGTGCCACTAGCCTGTAGGTATGGGTATCATTGATGAATATGGATACTCCCCCTCCTCTTGTGGTTCGGTCTGAGTTTTGGGGCCAAAAAGCATGGTATGAGGTATAGCCTGGTAGTGCTGGGGTGCTCTCGGGAGCCTTGAACCAGGTTTCTGTTACTGCACAGATATTGATATTCTCCATACTGAGGAGAGCCTCGAGTGCATGCATCTTGAGGTTTAGACTTCTGGCGTTGAGCAGCATTACCCTTAGTTTCTTTTTCCTTGTGTTGTCTAAGGAGGTGGGTTTGTCTTTTGAGCCTTGCCTAAAAAAGGCACTATGGGGGTGGCAAGAGCCTTGGCCAGTATTCGAAAACCCAGGGGTGACAGGTGCAAGTCGTCCCTAGTGAAGCAACGTGGCTTGTCAAGCATGTCATCCCAGGCTGACAGACACTCGATGCCCTTTGAGTGACACCAATACTTTAGCCAATTGTTGAAATTGATAATTTTGTCTTTATACTGTGGTATCATTCTTGGTGAGGGTAAGATGCTACTCAAGGTCAGGGTCATACCGGCCTGGGCCACATGATCAGAGAGCTCCTCTATGTCTCTTTTCATGTAATCCAGGGAGGTACATCTCAGGTCATTCACACCAGCATGGACAATGACGGAGTCATATTTGTACTTGCTTTGGAGTGACCTGAGTGCTTGTGTTATGTGGCAGATCCTGGCACCCGACAGGCAGCTTACAGTGACCTTCTCCTTGTTCAGCCTGGTGAGAGGGACATCAGTGTGTCTGACAATAGAGTCACCTATTACAAGTGTATTAGGTGTGTTGTTTAGCCTTAAGGGCTGTGACTGTGTGGCACACTGACTTTGTGAACTATGTGATACATGGGTATTGTTGTGGGGAAGCAGTTGCTTGGATGTCGGCTTTGGTGGTCTCTGTTGCTTGGGCAGATTTTTATTTAGAGCCTCTGAGTATGTTTGTGTGTTTATGTGTTAGGTTTGCTGTTGCAATAGGTCTATGTGAGACTGGATTTGTGGTGTGTGTGATTACCTTCTCCTCCAGACTGACCGTGCCAGTACTATGTTGAGAGAGCTCAGCCTCCAGTTTGGCTATATAGTTGCATCTCTCACATATATTTGAGCTTGTTGGGAAGAGAGGGTGGTCTGTGTACATAAGGCAGTTGTAACATTGCCTCAAGATTCCCATATTCACCAGCTGGAATGGAGAGCAAACCTGAAACTGACTTTTGGACATGCCAGGATAGTATAACCCATTCCTAGGAAGGCAGAGAAACATATGGAAAAATGTATTGCAGAATGGGAAAAGGAAGGAATCATACAAAAAGGCAGCAGTTCCACAAACTCACCAATCTGGCCAGTTAAGATGAAAGATGGTAGTTACTGTCTTGTCATTGATTTATGAAAAGTTAATCAGTACATAACTCCTAGAGCACATCTAATTCTGGAAGTTCCAGAAATAGTTGCATGTATTAAACCACAAAGTAAGTGGTTTACAGTAATATATTTAGCAAATGGCTTTTTTGCTGTACCACTCAGAAAGACAGATTGGCCATGATTTGCCTATACATTTAAAAATCAGCAATATGTCATGACAAGGCTACCTCAGGGATTTCAAAGTAGTCCAGTTATTTTTCATCAGACAGTAGGGTCCATTCTGCAACATTTGAAAAAAGATGATTCACTACTGCATTACATTGATGATATATTTTCAGTCTGAAACAGTGGAGGAGCACTTACAGCTTTTTAAAAAGTTATCCATACTCTGCAGCAGGCAGAGTTTAAAGTTAAAAGTGAAAAGATTCAGTTCATGGCACAGGAAGTTACATTTCTATGTACTATCACTAAACCATCAGGAGGTTTTCCTTGCCCAGTGTGAGTGCAAGATATTTTACAAATGGAAAAGCCATTGGCAATAGCAGATTTACACAAATTTATGGGAATCATGAACTATAATAGGGAATTTATAGAGGATTATGCAGCTATGGCTGCTGCTCTATACAAAATGTTACAGGAACAAAAGAACTCCACTCTTTTAGAGTGGAGACCTCATGAAAATAAAGCATTTTCACAAATGAAGGTAAAATTAGCACAAGCTACAGAGTTAATAGCACCCAAACCCAAGTTACTATTTGTATTATAAGCAGCAACAGGGAAACAGACGCTACCTTTTGTACTATTACAGGAATGGCCACATGGTGGCAACAGTAGAATAGAAAAAAACATTATGTCCAGTCACCTTCTGCAGCAGAAAAATTATGACAGTGGAAATGGGCTGTCATTCCAGTCTAGTGTGATTACCTCATTCTACCTAATCCAGGGAGAACATTTGAGAAGGCCAACCCAGTTAGCTTCTGCTCTTCCTTTCCCCTTTCCACTTTACAAAAAAAAATGCTAAGCTTGTTTCCCGCCTTTCCTGTAAGTCGTCTAGTCAGGATACAGATTTGCTGTATCCAGGACTGTTTGTAATCTTCTGAGCCCCCAAGCCTTTCTATGTTGGAGGGAAGCCTTCTAGCTTAATTTTGTTTCTTAGAACTAGCCAGTTTTCTAGTTTCAGAACTCAAATCTGTTTCTTTGAGGTCAGCACTTGTTCAGAACTCATTGTAAGCACTAAATAAACTACAAATTACTATAGCACTTGACTTTCCTCACTTGTCTAGAGGAAAACAGTTTTTAGTACTTAATAAATAAGCACCTATCCAGGCATGTCTAAGGGTCAGCTCCCAGTGTTTTCTCCTGTCTACCTGATGAATATGGGCATCTTGGGGCAATGCAGCAATTGCCTCATGTACACAGACAACCATCTCCTCCTACCACCCAACACTACAACCTGTGAGAGATGCACTTATATAGCCAAACTGGAAGCAAAGCTCTCTTCACCTAAGACTGGACTAGACAGTCAAGAGGAGAAGGTAAACACTTGCATCACACCACACTCATCACATAGTCCCTCAAAACCTACACCACCAAAACACACACATAGAAACACAAAATACACACGTACATTCGTGGAGGCTCTCAAAAAAAAATCTTCCCAAGCAAGAGGGACCTCCAAAGCATAAACACAAGCAACCTCCACCCCCCAACGCAACCCAAATGACACAGCCCACAAACGCAGTGTGCCACTCATCCACAGCCCATAAGGCATAACAACGTACCCAACACTCTAGTCATAGGTGACTCTATAGTCAGGCACACTGATGTTCCACTCACCAGGCTAAACAAGGATAAAGTTACTGTCAGCTGCCTGTCAGATGCCAGGATCCACCACATAATGCATGCACTTAGGTCACTCCACAACAAGTACAAATATGACTCTGTCATTGTCCATGTTGGTGTGAATGACCTGAGACATACCTCCCTGGACTACATGAAAAGAGACCTGGAGGAGCTGTCTGATCTTGTAGCCCAGGCAGGTATGACCCTAGCCCTGAGTAGCATCCTGCCATCACCCAGAATGATACTACAGTACAAGGACAAAATGATTGACTTCAACAAATGGCTAAGTGTCTGGTGTCATTTTAAGGGGATCCAATATCTGTCTGCCTGGGATGACATGATCAGCAAACCACAATGCTTTGCCAGAGATGGCCTGCACCTGTCACCCTTGGGATTCCAGATACTGGCTAAGGCTCTTGCCACACCTATAGTGCCTTTTTTAGGCAATATTCAGATGACAAATTCACCACCATAACAGGTACAAACAAGCAATATCTGAGAGTAATGCTACTTAATGCTAGAGGTCTAAATGTCAAAATGCACTCACTCGAGGCACTCGTTAAAATGGAGAACAATGACATCTATGCAGTGACAGAGACCTGGGTCAAGGCTTCAGAGAGCACCTCTGCATTACCAGGCTATAATTCATACCACACCTTTCGGCCACCTAACCTGTACCAAAGCACTAAAGGCAGAGGTGTGTCCATATTCATTAAGGTTATTCACACCTCCAGGCTAGTTGCTCAGCATAATGCATCCGAGATTATCCAAGTGCAACTAACTCTGGGCAAGACCGCAATCCAAACTGTAGCTTGCTACAGATCCCCCACCATGCCCCAGGATTCCCACTCCTCATTTTTTGATACACTGGAAAATATTAGGGTACAACCTAGCATCCTAATAATGGGCAATTTCAACTACCCCACTATTAACTGTAAAAACTACTCATGTACCGACTCCTGTGCTCAATTTATTCTGGAATTCATAAATTCTAACACCTTGGATCAATTTATCCACACCCCCACCAGGGGTAGCAATATCCTAGACCTGGTCATTACCAACATGGGCAACTGGTGTTACACACCAGGGGTCAATTCCTCGGTGGTCAGATCCAACCACAAGCAAATCACCCTAGACATCCCAATCTCACCCCCCATTAGGGAAACCACCGTAAAACATTTCTACAAAGCCAACTTCACTCTTCTTAATACAGAAGTGGCAAACTTCATGACACCCATGCTGATGGACAATAGGGGTACAACTCCTGAATCCTATACAATTGCACTTTATAAGCACTTACACGAGTGCATGGACCGTGCAATCCCTAACAGAACCAAGATGCTATCCTCCAAAAAAAGGAAGCCAATCTAGTGGTCCCCTGCTATAAACAAACTCTACAACAGAAGAAAGAAACTGTTGCAAAAAAGAGTATAATCCCATGATTGGAGGAACTCAGTGGTCAGCCTCAATAAGAGGCTGAGATCCCTCATAAAATCCTCCAAAGCTAGTTAAGAAAACAAACTCATCCATGATTCTAAAGACATCCACAAAGCATTCTATAGCTATGTCAAGAATCTCAATGGCAGCACTCAGATCTGCTCTGAGTTACAGCACAATGGCACTAAATATACAGAACCAACTAATATTGCCAACATCCTGGCAGATAGGTTCAGTGCTAACTTTACCCCTCTCTCATCCCCTAAAGGGCCCATCTCTATACTGGAAGAATGCAAAGTTCCTGTAATCATGGCTGCACAGGTAAAAAACACACTCTCCAAAGCCAAAAACACACAGCATCCATGAGACCTGACAACATCTCAGGCGGCATTCTAAATGAACTACAGAACGAACTGGCACCCCACCTAAGTACCATGTTCAATCATAGCCTCTCCTCAGGCTTTGTGCCCACTGAATGGTGCATAGCAATGATTATCCCACTCCACAAAGGGGAAGCCACCATGGACCCCTGAAACTACCACCCCATTAGCATGACGACCCTGGTCTGCAAGGCCATGGAATGTATCATCATGGAACTTATAAACAATGACATTGGTAATCTAAAACCTCTGGACCCTACCCAGTTCGTGTTTGTAAAAGGCAGATCATGTCTCCTAAACCAGATAGACTTCTTTGAAGTGGTCAGCAAAGCCGTAGATGAGGGTAAGGTGGTTCACACAGCCTATCTAGATCTCGCCAAGGCTTTCAACACCATCCCCCACTCTGGAATTATAGATAAATTCACTAAACTAGGTATAAATTCCTATGTCACAAGATGGGTTGCCAAATGGCTCACTGACAGAACCCACACTGTGAAAGTAGCAGACTCTAAATCCAACTTCAGACCAGTGACAAGTGTAGTACCACAGGGTTCAGTCCTGGGTCCTCTCCTGTTTAGTATCTACTTCGCTGAAATACAGGCTAACACAGAAGGTCTTTGGCTAACAAAGTTTGCAGATGACTGCAAACTAGGAGCTATAATCAAAACTCCTAATGATGTGGATATCCTACAAAAGGGCCTCACTGAGGCAGATGCCTTGTGTCAAAGCCATGGCCTCAAGCTCAGTGCCAAAAGGTGCATTGTCATCCCTTTTGGTAAAAACTCTGTACCCATTAACTACCTCATAGGCGGTAGTCTACTTAACACTGAAAGTGTGATAAGAGACCTTGGGACACAGGTGGACAGTAGTCTCACCTTTGATAATCACATCGCCACAGTAGTCAGGAAATCCTTCTACGTGGCACACCTCATCACAAATAGTTTCTCATCCAGGAAAAAAAGAGGTCATTGTTCCCCTCTACTCATCACTCATTAGACCCATTATAGAGTACAACGCCCCTTTTGGTATATACCTCAAAAGACATCTACAACAAATGGAAAGGCCACAGAAATACCTCACAAAGAGGATTACCAGCCTCAAGCAGATGCCCTACATAGACCGTCTCAAAGAACTCCAGCTGTACTCTGTCGCATATCGCCTACTCTGAGGCGATCTTTGCCTAACATACAAAGCAATGTCAAATGCAGAGCTGTTGGACATGCTCCATGTAAAGAAATCCCAGTCCTTCCAAGCTACATGCTCTTGGGACCTAAACCTTGTCACCACAATAAACAGAACATGCTGGAGGGATAGATTCCTGTCCCAGAGACTTCCCATACTCTGGAACAAACTATCTATATCAAACAAAGCTCCTCATTAGCACTCTTCAAGAAAAATCTTGATGATTGGGTGGGAGATAGGAAATTTACCCCAGGGATCACTTCTGTGGCTCTGCTTGACAGGGGCACAGGAAAATAATTTTCTTGGGTGGCAAAAGCCAGGGTACCGTTTGGCTAGGCTTATATAGGCCCTAGGGCCAATAGCCTAGTACCTACCTATGAACCTATGAATCCATGCATTCAATAACTGTTAGCCATTTACTGGGGCATTGAGAAAGCTGAGTATATAACTGAATTTTCCAGCATTATAGTACAAACACCACACCAAACACAAGCGATAAAAGCTCAGCCAGTACTGTATGCATTCAGATATTACAATCCTGTTAACATTTTCTCAGACAGTGCTTACGTAGTAAATTCTTTAAGACTGCACATGGACACTTGGGTAAGGAGAGGATTTGTGGACAGTGCAGGCAAACCATTATAGCATGCTGAATTATTAAAATACATGCATAAAGTAATAACAATGTCAAACCAGCAGAGACAGTACAACATTTTAAAGGTAAAAGCCCATCAGAAACTGACAAGTGAAACTTTCAAGTTAAATGCATCAGCTGACGTGTTGGAAAAGCAAGCAGCACAAAGGGGAACATAGCTTCCAGGATATGCATATAGCAATGAAGAGGTCAGTGCCTTAAAGGAGCTAGATGAACAGTCAATTGAGGAAGACCTCATAAATAAAAGCAGGGTTTAAAAGAAGAAACAGACCATTGCATAATTGCAGGAATACCACCACCTATGCGTACTCCACTGCAAAAGGATTGCAGCTGACTTATGTGCCATTTCAGTTAGCAGGTCAGTTGGTCAAGTTAAATCACCAAATATTAGGATATCTAGGAATTGATAAGCTATGGTCATTTGCAAAAGAAAAGTATGGGAATCCAAGTTTGAAAAAGGTCTGTAGGCTAATTGTAGAAGAATGTATAATCTGTTTGCAGGTAAATGCTAAAAGTAAAAACCTCAGTTACATCAGGTACAGCCAGCAGATGGGCCATGGTAGGCAGTTCAAACAGATTATGCAGGTCCTTTGCCAACAACAAAGGGAGGTTATAAATATCTACTGATAGTAGTGAATGTTTTCTCAAAATGGGCAGAGGCAATTCCCACCAAAACCATGACAGCAATGGCAATGGTAGAAGCCTTATGGAAAAATATTTTCTGTCATTGCGGTGGCCAAGAATTATTGACTCACACAATGGTCCACAGTTTGTTAGTGATTTAATAAAGCAAACATGTAATCTGTTAGGAATTCAGCAAAGATTTTATGTGCCTTTTCACCCACAGTCAAACGGAAGTGTAGAATGAATGAATTGTATGCTCAAGGAGCATCTCAAAAAAGCATGTCTTGAAAAGGGAAATGCATGTGCACAACATTTACCAGGCATTTTTATGGGCGTAAGGGCAACACCTAACAGTAAGACAGGAATATCTTCCTATGAAATCATGACATGGAGAAAAATGCCAGTACAGTTACCTTTTGATCCTGATACATCAGATGGTAGACCTATGTTAGAAATCAGTAAGCATCAGCAATGGTTAAAACAACTTACAGAGGTATGTGATTACAATACAAGAGATCAAGCTTTTCATCTATGGAAAAATATCCCAATCCTCCCTGTGGAACAAAGGTATTAGTAAAAATGTTCAAGATGGAAGGACCCTGAGATAACAATTGGCAGGGACCTTTTGAAGTAGTGGAACAAATAGGTCCATTGGTGTACAAAATAAAAGGTAAAAAGAAAAAACAGAACAGTTCTAGTGCATGCAGATCAAATGAGAGTAGTTAAAAGCAGTACAGAAATGAAGTCACATAAGTGACATGCATGTATTTTCTTTTCAGAAAATGAAAATGAAGCTGCCTAAAGTTCACCTGTTTGAAATACATAAGAGTTAAAAGCAGACAACAGCAAATGCAAATAATTTTGTAAAAATGTCTACATTTAAGCATGTGTTAGACCAATATCAATTTTTTTTTTTTACATTTTTTTGTAAAAAAAACATAGACCCCGGCAGAAAAAGCATGCAGGATTAATGTTAGTAATATAAAGTTGTTCTGGGTAAATGCTGCAAACACTAGAACTCAATGCAATTTTTCTTGCCCGAGGGACAAGAATGTCACATTGAAAACCTTTCCTTTGACTAGAGTGTTCCAGGCTGGAATACAGCCATATGGCAGGTATATGTTCAAATCCTACAATATAAAGTAAATGTATCTTTGCAAACCAATGCTGCTATAAAATCCTGCATACTGCAATAGGAAAGGATACTCCTTCAATTCTGTGCTGTGTAAACAGTACTACAGAAGGGTCTAAAATAGAGTTATAGGAGTGAGATATACTGGTCTGTATCAATGATTCTGTAATTATTGGAAGAAAACAAACTTGCCTTTTTATTATCAGAACTTTTAGTAATCATCCCACAGCCAAACTTGATCAAGTAATTAGACTACCATCAGCATGTATGGTAGTGGTCAAAAATACCAGAAAACGTAATATATTTTAATATCTCATTCCCTTCTGACAATACTGGCTGTAGGAGATGAAGAGCATGGTACAATACTCTTTTAGGGGGGATGGGAACAGGTTTAAGTAGATTAAATTCCATTGATATAGAAATATTGGCAAACAGATTAAAATTAAAAGGCCAAGATATTTCACAAATTGCATATTTACAGGTACAATGGTTAGCTACTATATGGACATCGCAGAAGAAACACATGGATTTTCAAAAAAACTTTTTGCAATGTTTTAATGATGCGTTGATTAGCAGGTCAGGGACTTATTTTAATGTTACTAAATTTGTAGATTGGACTAAATATACTTTGCAGTCTTTGTATGTACAAATGCAGAGAAATTCAGTGCAAATGAAGTTAATGGCAAATAATGAATATGTGTGCAAAACAATATTCAAAAAATGGATTCCAAGTACCACTTGGATTGAGATGTATGGGCAGCAAACGGTCTGCACAAATGCATATTGTACAGGAAAATGTACACATTATAATGTGACAAGTTGTAGTTTTACCATTGGTTTTTGGACCACCATTCTAACCATAGCAGTATCGGTTACTCCAGTTCGAGGGAAATTATATTGACTTACAAAATAAAACTCACAAAATCGAAGATTGTACTCATACAGCTAATGGATTGGTATATGGACAGCACTCACGAGTCTATAAACCATGCTTTTTATAACATTCTGTAAATGTATGTAAATGGATGATTTTTCCTTCTAGTTTTGAAATGCTTACTGAAATAGCCCCACAGTTTGTGTGTATTGTAACAAATCAGAGTTTAACATTTGTTAAACAACATCCTTTTGTAGGTTGTCTTAGTAATATAACACATCTGACATGGCATAAAGAAACATATGTGTTCACTCCAGAAAGCAAAGTGGCAGTGCCTCTGCAATGGAATCCACAAGCATTGTAATAATTAATGTAGGATTTTCATTAGAATCATTATATAGAGTTATAAATGAAAGAAAATAATTAATTCAACACTTGCAAAAGGTTAATAAAACAATTTTAAGG
Organism: Protopterus annectens; assembly: GCF_019279795.1. NCBI lineage: Eukaryota > Metazoa > Chordata > Ceratodontiformes > Protopteridae > Protopterus > Protopterus annectens. The sequence continues at coordinate 666,070,184 of NC_056728.1, read as the reverse complement.
CATGAATTAATTTCTGTAATTGTAAAAAAAAAAAAAACTGGTTAAGTTATCTGAAAAAGACTGAAGCAGAAACAACCCATAATTGGTGGAACATTTTTACAGGATAGCTTGCAGAAGGAAAAAAAAGTTGTTAAACTGGATTATACATCCAATTCTGATAGTAATGCTTGTTATCATTGTACTAATTGTCTTGAATTGTGTTTTGACCTGGTGTAACTAGTGAAAGCTAAAGGTTTTGTTTTCTAAAGAGTTTTCTGTAAATCACGATGAAAATTATGATCTAATTAAAGAATTGATATCGATGTAAACTGTTTTACATGTTTTTGAAATAAAAAAATAAAAGGGGAACTGTTAGAGTATATTAAAGGGTTAAAATTTTCTTTATTGAAAATAAGTAGAAAAGCAGACAAATACAGTAGTTACTATGCATCCTTGGCATACTATGTGACTATAACTGTTCTGTGACTAGCACAGCTGCAAGGTGCTGCAGATAAGGATGACTACCGAATTTCTGACGTGATTACTAGCACAGGTGCAAGAGGACCAGAGACAGGAACAACTCCCTAGGTTTTGAAGGTTGTCACATAAACTACCTTGAAACAGAACAAAAATCAGCTAGCTTATCTGTAGACTGCATGTCATCAAGCAAATACCAGAGTATTGACTTTGAACAAAGGGATCCAGATGGCATGACAAAAACTGTATAAAAAGACTGTAAAACTAAATGTTGGTAGCTGGGTATTTTGTAAGAACACAGTTCTGAGGTAAATGGAGAATTATTATCTGTATCTTTAGTGAAAATCAAACCTTGTACAGTAAAAACTATAACTTGTAGTACATGTCATTTATTATATAGATAATTTGTTTTATTAGTAACCTGTACTCAAATTGATTAAAATACATTACAATATAGTACTGTCAAGTATATTTTGCTAAAGCCCATCCGTTTGCTAAAATTTATCAATGAGGGACAAAAAAGAAATAATTAGATAAATTGCATATCATGTTATTTTTTTTCAATAAACTTTATTTGACAATACATAAACAATTATGATAATTTATTATTGTACACCTTTGCCCCATTCATATATGATGGAAAGGTATTAATGTGTCATAAAATAAACACATCCTCTACTGTGAAACAACAAAGAGCAGCTTTTATTTCCACATTATGGATAGGATATATGCATTTAAATATAATAACTGCAATTACCAAAATTAAATTGCTCTTGTCATATTATTGGTGTTAGTATTTTAGAGATACTTACAAAAACCTGTGCCAAAGTGATCAAGTCTGTAACAACCAAATAAAGTGAAAAAACAGACTTAAGATTTAGCACTTTCTTCTCAGTTTTATTAGTTATAAACTTCTTCAGAAAATGTTTCAAGTTCAGACCCAAGCTTTTAAACAAAATTTGGAGCTCAAGCAATAGCTGACCTAGCCAATAAGAAATGTTAAACTCAACCACGTCTAATACTTCCTAATTACATCACTTCCCTCCTCAGACATTTATAAGGAAACCAGTTAAAATATAAATATATGCATGCATGTACACAAAAAACATAAAATATCTAACAAAAACATTTAAATTTGTAATATATATAAATATAACATCACAATAAATATTCACTTTTGTATGATCTGTTTCTTGCAATGCCAGTGCAACACTAAGGTGTGACATTGTCATTTATCAGCATTTCCCCATGCATGTGTATCTGCCATCACAGGTGAAATGCTTGTGGTATAGGCCATGACAGAACAGGACATACCTGAAGTCACTGCAGCATTGGAGCCAGATGATATTGGCAGCCTCACACTGGAGAAGTCTGATCATACAGTGCCATTGTCAGCAGCAGCAGCAGATGCTCTGGAGGGCACCCCCCTACCTGTTTTCACTTATATAGCTATGTCACCAGTGGAAACCATCCCTACCTCTACATTGGGTACAGAAGAAAATGTCATGCCTGACAGTCCAGCACATGATGCTCTGTCAGCAGATACTCAGGCATATGCAGTGGGCAGTGCTGCCTCCAAGCCCATGACAACAGCACTAAGGAGTGGGGTGCCAGTAGACACTGGTTATATGTCTCCAATTCATTTCCAAATTATGCATCATGAAGAGCAAGATCAGTGGATGTGATGACCACTGTCCAGACAGAGTCTAATGCCATCATTGCCATGGCAGAGATGATCAGAGTGCTGCATGGAATATGTGACTATGTACATGAGGACTTGTGGTGCTGGGATAAAAGACTTGACTCACTGTAGGCTCTATTTACAGACATCCTTTCCTGCATGAGATGACCTTCCTCTATAAGACAGGGCTGATGCGATATATGAAGCCATTCCTTGTCTTGACCCACTGTGGGTATTTCCCATGGGGCAAGTATTCCAAGGCCTCCTATTTCCAGTTCCTTGACTCCACCTTGTGGTGAGACTTTTGTCTCAAGAATGGGGCAGTCTTGTAGAAATGCCCACTGTTGCAGTCCTCGACAGCTCACAACCCACAGCCACGGAGACATAGTTGTAGAACATCCTTGCCAGGAGGTGTTAGTCATTACAAGCCATGACATAGACTCCACCCCCCCACCTGGCAAAATTCATAGTCTACAGCTCTCACACCAATGAACTCACGACCACTGTCACATCCTTGCTAGTGTAGTGCTATGCCATCTGATTCAGCTTTGTCAGCTGGCATCAGTCCTTTGCACATGCCTACAATATCTGGCAATTTCATCTACTTGGGAATCACCATTCTCCCACCCTGCATAGTATACCCAAGTCTCTCCAACCATCCTGTCTTTTAATACAATAACAATTCCCCATCCCTGGTCTGACATCACCTACATCTGTGTAGCCATTGTTGATGCCTCTCATCATGCATCACCCCACCTGTGCAAAGGATGACAACTGTGCTCTGCCAACCACTCTTTGCTAATTGGGTTTGGTAATGTTTGGTGTACAACTCTGATAGTCAATGCACTATATGGCATAAGCCTTATTAGAGTATTTCCCACATTGGTTTTAGTCTTTGCTGTCTCCATTTTAGCACCAAACACCATCTCTTTGCCAATACTGCAGCATATTGCACCTGTTTCTGCATCATGTGGACGTCCCCTGTATTTGGTTCCTTCAACAGCTCCTCTACAAACATCTTGTCTGCTGGCTGCAGTCTGCCTTGTCCTCAGATCAGAATTTGCTGCTCCAGCTGTCCATGTACAACCGTATCATGCAGCATTTCAGGCATCCAATATTTTGTTGTTGGTCTCTGGAGCATATTGCAGTACCCCACCAGAGGAACTGATGCACCAGATATTGACATTCAGTAATCTGCACACACACACACACACACACACACACACACACACACACACACACACACACACACACACACACACACACACACACACTCTGAGTAATGTTGAGGATCTTTGATAGTAAAAAGTTGTATGCCATCACTGCCATACTCTGTGGGGTTCAGATTGGAGTCAGGAGTCATGGCTCTAGGGTATACCCACTATCACCTATAAGATAGTCATGTGGCAAGTCACCCCCACACACATCACAGGTAAAAACTGGATGTGAATCAGATATGGGAACCATACTAACTTCTTGGGTGATGCATAGATACACTGTATATAATACTCTCGGTATTGCACACCTCTTGAAAGTTGATGTCATGGAAACCCTTCCTCTTAATGAAGTAGTAAACATGTGATCCAGGTAGGATACTGAATGCAATGTATGTGCAGCTACTGGCCACCAGGACCTCAGGAAAGTTGGGCACTGTCATCTCCTCTGCATTCTGTGGGAATGACATATATCATTAAGGAAATGGTGTATTAGATATGTGAGGCAGTTGCCTGTGACACACCCACTGTGTCTTCAGGTGGCTGTTGGAAGATCCACATAGCAAGGATAGTCATTGCTACAAATATCTTGGTGTCTATAAGGACTGGTATTCCATGTGACATATGGGAATCCATGTGGGGATGGCACATGTTGATGACTTGCCATTTAGTGTCCCTTTCCAAACAACAGCATTTGACTATGTCACTGTCATGGGAGTGGTAGAATGTTAGGCAAGGTTAAATCCATCTGTGACATAAAGCATCACAGCATGCACCATCAGTGTCAGTGGATGTAAATATGGCCTCTAAAATATGTAGACGACTCCTAACATAATCTCTCTTTTTTCAGTGAGAAATTATGATTTACATATTTATTCATTATGACCTCACTGCACGTTTTTAAATGTTTCTGAATCAAGCCACCATGGTGTTTACCCTCATATTTATTCCCCATTGATCTCATTTGCATAATGTTGCTTGTTTACTTGTTATTTCATGGCTTTATACATGTGAAGTTGAACACTATTTCCCTGGTAGCACCAGCATGCTACCTGTTTATATGACTTGTGCCCACCAAATGCATTCCAGCTCAATATGCAGTTTTTTGTAGTGAAATACATTGTTTCTTAATCACAGCCATTATTTCAAAATATGCATAGGATGAGCATATATTATTTTAAAATAGCAATGCACTTAACGTATTATTGACTTGATTACATGTGATTTATTGCAGTGAGCAAATATTTGTTGCATTACCTTAATCTTCTTGAGCTGTATGAAAATTGTCTTGCTAATGCCAAGGGAATATGGCAAAACAAGATATAAATATTTTACTTGCACATTGCCACTGTATTTTACTAGTTTATTTTTGTCTTACCATAATGTTTCAGAAGAAGGTTAAGGGCAGGATTCACGAAGGCTTGCATGGAGTGTAACAGACGTGTAACACTCCATGCAAGCCTCGCGATCCAGGAACAGCCCTAAACTCCGTGTAAGAGACCAGCTAAAACGTCTCTTACACGGACTGGGCGTGGACATGCTAAATACCTCACTTGCAGCCGAACGGTATGCAAATGAGGTATATTAGCGATCCACGAAGCAGAAACCAGCCCGTGTAAGAGACGTTTTAGCTGCAGAAATGTACTCAGTTGACAACTGAGTACATTTCTGCAAAATTCACAACGGAGCCATGTCAGCTCCAAATAAAGGGTGCATATGTGTCAGGCAGCATGCCAATGGCCAAATATGTGGTAACCCGATGCAAAAATAATAAAAAAATGGGCTGCGCTGCATAAAACATAAAATGAAGGTTATAAACCCACAAATGTGGGTTTTATGCAATACATGGAATGACAATGCAGGGACCAGCAGACCAAAAACAACATGGCCACCGTGTAGTGGTTGCTAAGGGGGTAAGCTGAGTGTAAGACATGTAACTAAGCATTAGTAGGCAATCTCATGTAAATGAGGGTTAGGATACTGAATCTCACAGTCACATAGCAAATGAGCACAGTCTGAGTAGTGTAAGAGATACATAAGGGGGGAATAGAGTAGGAGATAGGTGACATCACGAGGGGGGAATGGTAGAAAGAAATGCAGTTCATTGGAGGTCAGTGTAAAATGACAGATGACAGACACAGATCAGGGAAAGAGGAGTGCCACAAGATAAGCATGGGAAAGTCAAGAAATGGAAGGTGTACACTGTTACTTACACTAAAGTTTCTTGCTGGGTGTGCATGCGCACGTGCCATGAAGTGCGAGTAGGGCAGTGTGCACACGTGTAAGGCAGACTGAGCATGTGGGAGGGTGTTGGTAGATGTTTAACATTGTTTGCGCTGGTGTGCGTGCATGTAGGGCAGACTGAGCATGTGGGAGCCTGTTGGCAGACTTGTAAGACTGTTTGCGCTGGTGTGCATGCATTTTAACCTGAAAGGGAAGATCCTGAACAGTGTAAGCATGTGTGCGCACGTGTAAGCCACTGTGAGCGCATTTCTGCTGGTATGCACGCTGCTCCCCTCTGAGAAAACAGAAAGGAAAAAGGAAGCAACAGAATTAGTAGGAAGCTAGCATGGAATACTGCTGGAGCTAGCAGGTGAAAACAATTAGAAGCAGGCAATTACACAGGCAGAATAGTAGCCCAGCCAAGCACTTAAAACTCTGCAAACAGCAGTGCAGGATATTTCTCTCAAGAGACACTGCAAGACAGGAGTAAGCTAATAGAAGTAAAAACTGAAAAAGCTTCACTCAGAGCAGAAATGTTAGGGGCTGCCATAGCTGTCATAATGAGACATAGGCGACTTGCTGAGGGTGGTGACAATGCAGATGGTGCCAGACAACCCACAGTGAGGAGACGGAGAAGAGTGTACAGGCCCAGGGTCACCTACCACGGGTTACATGAGCTAGAGATAGTAGAGTGCTATAGAGTGGACAGAGAGCTCCTGCAGCAAATAGTTGAGCTGTGCAGGCCACGCCTCACACACAGAACCAACAGAGGGGAACCCATCCCAGTGGAAACCAAGGTATGTGTTGGCCTAAGAATACTAGCAACAGGTGCCTTCCGGAGACCAACTGGTGATATGATGGGGATATCACAGGCATCAGCCTCCAGGGTACTGCACCAGTTCCTGGATACCATGTCAGCACATGTCGGTGATCATGTATATTTCCCCAATGCCCATGAGGTATTGGCCAGCAATATGCGTCTCTTCCAGCAAATAGCGGAATACCCTGAGGTAGTGGGTACAATAGACTGCACGCACATATGCATCAAAGCACCAGCCGGTGAGCGGGGTAGGGCCTACATTAACCGCAAAGGCTTCCCCTCCATCAACTGCCAGGTCATGTGTGATGCCCAGGGCATAATAATGAATGTGTGTGCTGGCTGCCCTGGGAGTTACCACGATTCCCACATCTGGCATTTGACGCAGCTGTACCAGACATTTGCCACTGGGGACATCCCACAATGACACCTAGTGGGGGATGCAGGTTATGCACTGGAGCCGTGGCTGATGACACCCATCAGAAACGCACACACAATTGAACAGGAATGCCATAATGAGGCACATGCACAAACATGTAATGTAATAGAGCGTGTGTTTGGGCTGCTGAAGTCACGGTTCCAGTGTCTGGACACATCTGGTGGAGCCTTGCAGTACACACCAACTACATGCACCCAAATTGTCATGGTATGTGCTTTGCTACATAATATGATCTTGCGAAAACAGCTGCAGCAGGACCAGCATAGGGCTGGGCCAAGCAGCCCACCACCATTGCCAAGGTCATCACATGCAGAGCGTGACTCAGAGGAGGAACAACCTGAGCCTGCCCCAGTAGGCAGAAGGAGGCGTGTCCAGTATGGCCTGGCCTTGGCAAAGAGGCAACGCATAGCACATACCCTGGCTCAGTAGGAACCCTGGGAATGATACCCCCTCTGACTCACTCAAATAATAACATGGATGCCTAAAATGACATGACCTGCTCATAAACATGTACAGGGAGTGTAATATGCGCATCCGACAGAGGCAGCCCTGCAGCACCACCTGAGGCATGAATGCCATGTGTTAAGTAATGTAACACCATGTACTATATGCACACCTGAGGACCCTGACTAACATCCACCCTCACCAAGCATGAAGCCACAAAATGACGATGGGATGATCAAGTGCAATAACTGGCTGAAGTAATGCAGTTAGTCAAAGGGGAGCCAATGTGTTTCAGGCTGGGAAGACATGTGGAGCATGACATGATGCACCATCTGCTAGGGGTGGTGTGCACCTATCAGTCCATCCCCCATGGATACTGGCAAAGGCTGTCAGTACCCACAGCATGCCCTGAATAGGTAAGTCTCAAAACACAAACCCACCTTCATAGGTACCACAAGGGATAGGAACCTAGATGTAATGCTACCCAATGCCAGAAGTCTAAACAGCAAGATGTGTGCAGTGTAAATGCGCACAGTATAGAGAATGTAGATATCAGTCCTGTAATAGAAAACTGGGTCAAGCCTCACATCAGCACCCTAACACTACCAGGTCACACCTCATACTGTGCTGTACAGCCGCAAAACATGGAACAAGCTATAAAAGGAGGGTGACTAGCAATAAATGTCAAGGATAACCACACCCCCATGTTGGTACCACAACAAGAAGCAGCATGGATTAGCCATGGTCAAATACCAATGGCTAAAACCGCCTCCCAGTATATAGCCTGCTGCAGACTACTGCCCTAATACCAGGAACTGCACCTGGCCTATGTTGGAATACATGAATATATCAAGCCCCCCAAACCACATTATATTGCTTGACTGAAAATACCCAGACATACACCGAGAGCATTATACTAGCACCAACACAGTTGGAGAAAAGTTCCCAGAATCCATAAACCAAAATGCCCAGGAACAACGTACCACTCCCACAAGAGGGGTAAGCATACTGGATGTGATAATCAGCAACATGTGTACTGGATGGCAAGATGAGAAGTGTATCCCTCACTGGTAAGACCAGACCATAGAGTAATCACACTGGATATACACATCCCGACCCCAGTCCCTGGCCAGAATACCACATTGAAAAACATGTGTAAAGCATAGGTTGCACCCCTCCAAACTGATGTGGAATCCACGAAAGGCCCTGTGCAAGTGCAGAATATGGGACACACCGCAGAACATGTTATACAGGCATTCCATGAACACAGCCAGGAATGCTTGGAATATGCAATCACAAATAACAACAAGACACAATGCCATACACGCAGGCATCTGGCATGCTGGACTCCAGCCATTACCAAACCATGCAAGAGAATGAGGAAGCTACCACATGATAGAGCAAACATAAAAAGGGAAGTAATCACTGATCAGTAGTATGGCAATAAAATATGTCCACACATACAATCCACTAAGGCCAGCCACAACAAGTAGAATCTGTGAATCCAGAGGCAATGTGACACCTGTCCCAAGTACACAGACAACCACAACTCCCCCCAATAAATACAAATATATGTCATAGATGCAACCACGTATCCAAACCAGAGGCTGAGCTCCCCCAACTCAGTACTGTCAAAACTAGTCAGGAGGAGAAGGTAACCACATACACCACACACCCAGTCCCACATAGACCTACCACAACTGTAAATCAAACACATAAACACAGAAAAACATTCCCGGAGGCCCTAATTACAAACACACCACACCAACAGAAGCCTCCAAAGCAGATCCCAAGCAACCACAACCTCCAAACATAACACATGCAACACATAGTACACAAAGCTGCTGTGCCAAACAGTCACAGGCCAGAAGGAGAAACAACATTCCTGATACAGTTGTAATAGTTGTCTGTATAGGCAGACACACTGTTGTCCCACTCACCAGACTGAACAAGGGAAAGAGTACAGTAAGCTGCCTGTAGGCTGCCACAATATGCCACATAACACAAGTACGCAGGTCACCCCAAAGCAAGCAGAAATATGATGCACTCAATGTCCATGCTGGTGTGAATGACCTGAGATGTACCTCCCTGGACTACATGAAAAGAGACATGGATGAGCTCTCTGAGTATGTACCCCAGGCCGGTATGACACTGGCCGTGTGCAGCATCCAACCCTCACCAAGAATGATGCCACAGTACAAACACAGAATGATCATCTTTAACAGGTGGCACAGTTACAGCTGTCAGTCCAAGAGGGTCTAATGTCTGTCTGCCTGAGATGTCATGCATGACAAGCCATGCTGCTGTTCCAGGGATGGCTTGCACCTGTTACCCCTGTGCGCCTGGATACTGGATAAGGCCTTTGCCACTTCCATAGAGCCGTATGTAGGCAAGGCCAAAAAGACTACCCACCACCCTAGAAAACATAAGTGGTAAGAAACATAGGGGTAATGCTGACCAATGCCAGATGTGTAAACTGCAATATGCATGCCCCTGAGGCACTACCCAGTATGGAGAACATTGATGTCTGTGCAGTGACAGAAGCCTGCTGCAAGCCTAGTGATAGCACACCAGCACTACCAGGTTATACCACATATCATGCATTATGGCCCCAACACCTGGACCAAAACATCAAAGGAGGGGGAGTATCCATATGCAGCACAGACACCCATATGGCCAGGTAACTGACAATGCACAAAGCAGCAGAGACCACCCATGTGCACCTAAGTGTAGTCAAAACTGCTGTACAGTCTGTAGCATGCAACAGACCACACTCTCACACAAGAACTCCACCCAGACATCCTGAAGACACTGGACAGTATGAATGTCCCACCAAATACCAGACAAGGTACTCACAAATTACCACATAGGTGGTAAACCATTATGTATGCAAGGAGTAATCAGAGACCTAGGGACACAAGTCAACAGTAATCTGTCATGTGACACTCACAATGCCAATGTGGCTAGGAAGATTGTCGATATTGGACACCGTATCATGAAAGGATTCACATCTACATCAACAGAGGTCATTGTGCCCCTGTACTGTTCCCTTATCAGACCCATAATCTAGTACAATGACTCATATGGGATGTACCGTACGTGACACCTGCAGCGGTTCGGAAGACCTCAAAGGTACCCCACCAAGAGGATAAAGGGTGTCAAATATATGTCATATGCTGCCTGTCCTGTAGACACCCCAGCTGAATGCAGTCACAGACTGCCTACACAGAGGCATTGTATGTCTGTTGTACAAGGCCATGTCCAACACAGGAGTAATGGACATGCTCCACCACAGGAAATCAAAGCCATTGGAGCTGTGAGAGTGACAGATGTCAGCCTCAACACATAATGAAATAGGATGTGCTGGAGGGACAGATACATAACCCAGAGGCTCCCCACACCCAGAAACAGGATCCCAATCCATGTTAGGCAGATCCCCTCACTGACACCCCTCAACAGGAATATTGCCAAGTGGATGGATGATCGCACACGTATACTGGGGGTCTTTACTGTGTCACGACCAGACAGAGGCACAGTAAAGAAAATCATAAATGGCCATAATAGTCACATAGCAAGGGGCAGTGAAAGACACACACACACACTAGCTTGGCTTACTAATGCCCTAAGGTGGATAGCCTAGTATGAACCCATGAACCTATGCAGATACAAATTGTACAGGACACTAAGGATAATCACAAGGCTTACTGAACTGATGGTAGGAACCATGTTGGGAATCCACAGATATGCTCCGAATCACACAGATATTACAAACAACATACCAAACACACACACGTATTGCTAACATACAACCTGACAGGTGCAGTGCAAATCCCCCCCCCCCCCAGAATGCAAAATATCTATCCCAGCAGACTGCTGGTCCCCTGACATTACAGATGCTGAGGTAACAGCCATCATCTGCAAAGCAAAACACACAGCAGCAAAGGTATTTGATGGTGTCCTGGGCTGAGGCCAACATGGACTCCAAGAATAATGGAATGCGAAATCACACTACTGCCCAATGTCAGCCTTACCACAGGATATGTACCCAAAGAGCAGTGTACAACAACAATGGTCCTTCACAACAAAGGTGCTGCCTGAATGGATACTGCAAACTACCACCCCAGGATCCTGACAAGCTTGGTCTGCACAGCTATGGAAAGGATCAGTATGTACTGCAGACATAAAGCTATTGTGGACCTACTGATACTGGACCCTACACAGTGTGGCTGTTGTAACTGCAGATCCTGCCTCTAAACATGTTTGACCCATTTGAAACAGTCATTAAGGTCATTGATCAGGGCAATGTGGTCCACACAGCGTAGCTGGACCGTGCATATGCTTCTAGACAATACCCTACGAGTTCAGTATGGATATGTTCACCAGCTTAAATATATACCCCTATATCAGTAGAGGGGTTGCAAACCAGACCAAGGACAGAACTGACATGGTCAGACATGCTGCATCCATGTCAGACTACAAAGCAGATCTGAGTGGCATCCCACAAGGTTTGGTCCTGCCCCCCCCCGTTCTGTATATATGTCCCATAGGTATAGGCCAACAAGGAAGGACTGTGACTGAACATATATGCAGAGGAGTACAAACAGCCCACCATATCCGACCCTCAGCTGACACAAGCAACCCACAAAAGGGCCACCTACAAACAGACAACTGGAGCCATAGCCATGTCAGCAAGCTAATTGCAGAACTGTGTATAGACAACCTCCGTGGATATACAGTAAGTGCCCACAAATTACCACACAGGTGTTAACCCATTACGTACCTAACATGTAATGAGAGACCTGGGGACACAAGGTGATAGATATCCTGCACTGGACAAACATGTGGATGTAGTGTTCGCAGAAACATACCATATACCCACCCAATCATGAAGGTTGTCAGATGTACAAAAGGGGAGGTCACTGTGGCTCTGCAGTCATCCTTCATCAGCGTCACAATTGACTACAATAGCCCCTGTGGGATATACCTCAGCAGACACCTCCATCAGCTGTAAAGTCCACAACAGTATCCCACCAGGAGTAGCAAAGAGCATGAACAGATGCCATGTGTTGCCTGAGTAAACAAACTGCAGACCCACACACTGCCATACTGCCCAGCTACAGGCAAGCTGTGCCTGATGTATGAAGCCATGTCCAACCTGGAATCAATGAACATGCTGCACCTTGTACAATCTGAATGGCAGTGAGGTATGCACATGAGAGACCTGAACCCCAGCACTGACATACATAGGACAAGCTGTACAGAATGATCCATAACACAGAAGGCACCCCCACTCTTGAGTAAACTCCCGGTACAGGTTAGCCAGAGAGTCACCTATTGACACCCCTCAAGAGGAATCCCAATGAGTGGATGGGAGATGGTAGGTTAATCCTGGGTATCACTGTTATGTCAGAGGTAGACGGAGGCACAGTATACTAACCATGACATATGTCATGGCAAACTCCAGTTACAAAGTGTGTCGAAAGACAAACACACCCTGTGACTAGCATCAGAAATGGCCTAGGGAACATCGCTAGTGTTTGCCAATGTCCACCTATGTTGTGGAATACACTACCAATGTTGGACGAGCCTGGTGTAGGTAGTCCATATCTGAACATAATGCAACATGGTCATATGTGCACAACTGGCCCCTACACAGTCTGTTGTGCTCACTATGAAGATGTCAAGCAGTGATAGGACTAAAGCCCAGGATACTGTCCACCACAGTGAAAGTACTGAACCAGTACACTATACGGTACTACAGTGTTAGGTCATTATGAAAGTATGTTGACAACTGTCTGCAAAGTATCCCATGCAATCCCTGCAGGCACAGTATAATCCCTGTTGTGGCAGACACGAAGCAGTTGGCCAGTTAGTACACAACATGACACCCAACACACAACCATAAACGTGAGATATTGTTGAAGTTCACACACACCCAAATATGTGGTGGACTTCAGAGTGCAACATATGGAAAGCTCACACTGGGCATGCTCGCACACTTTGATAAATGAGGCATATGTCAGACAACATGCCATGGAAAGGCTGAACTGGGCATGCTCACACACTTAGGCCATATCTCCGTGTAGCAGTTGGCCACACATATCTGGTATTTGTATGTGTCATTCCAGGAACCAACCACAACACAGCAATCTGCCCAGTGCACACAGTAAATGACTACAGAGACATAAGTGATATAGTGGATCGCTGTCATATGCAAACATCTTCCACAGATACACAAGTTGGTCATAGGAACAGGGAATGCTATGGCAATAAAGACCTGCAAACAGTAGAAAAGCACAACAAATATTGTGCATCTGACAATTGAACATATGGGTGTAGAGGTCAATACTAGGCTTGTTGCCCTAGGGAATGACAGCTCAGCCAGAGTGTGCTTGGCATCTGCCTCCCCAGTACAGTAGGCTACTGTGCCACTGTAAAGTATAGGTCACATAAGGCAAGGTGTGAGGCTAGTGAGCTGTGCCTCTGTCAAGCAGGGGCACAGTGGTGGTTCCAGGGTTTGAATGTGCTAAGCCACAGCCATGTTGTTGGTGTGTGCTGGAAGAGGGTTGCTGAGGATCTCTAACAGTAAGTGGCTGTCAATAACAGACTGAGGGGAGCCCTATCTGCATTGTCTGGACAATTCCACTGTCAACACTGTGTTGTGTTGATTATGTGGGAATGAAGTGTCGTGCAGGAACTGTTCACAGATGTCCTCCCTCTGTGGGCTACAGCTCTGCAATGTATTAGCTCACTCTGTCTGTTGAACAGCTCATATATGGCTGGTGTACACCTGACAGGTGTCTTGTTGTGGAGCAGTCAAGGGTATATGTGGGATAGCATGATCAATGCAAACCATACACATGCTCATAGAATGCAACTGTCAAGGATTATGCTGAGTGGCCAGTATAGTCCCCCCAGCATGGGTCCTTTGAAGTCGTCCACCCCAGTCTTCACAAGTGTAGAGTCTGCTTGTGCTAAATACAGTTTGTGTGCAGTGACAAACTTGCCTGGGGGTGGGGATGGGATATGGATGTCCAGGGAAAGGTGGGTATGGTCAGAAATCAACAATGGTGGTCTACCTCTGGTGTGGAACAGTGAGTACCCATGTTGCAGATGGACAGGTGCAATATGTATTCCTCCATGTAGCTGTGGTGTGTGGTTCTGCCATAGCACATGGACCCACAAATTGTAGTGGCTGTAGGGTAAAGTGGTAGAGGCCTGAGTAGTTCTCACACACAATATGCCTGTACCTGATGTTAGCAACTGGAATGGTGTGTGTGAACACCTGCATATCCCGGCACTGTTCCCAGGGAAGCTAAGTGTGTGTCCTGGATGTAGGTGTGGTGTTCTGGACTGGTTGTGTTGTGTGTTACAGGTCCTGTGGTCAGGGAGCATGGTATAGGACATAACCTGCCAGTGCGAAGTGCATATCTGACCCTGACGTAGGTGGCTGCAAATGCATATATATGCTATCCCCCACCTGACAGGTAGTACTAGATGTACATACCTCTGTAGAAATAAAGATATCAGCACCCTATAAATACTGCAGGTGCAGACCAGATGCCCAGTAATTCGGTTAGCGCGCTCTGCTAATGTGTCTCCTTCAAGTGTCATAATATAGGTAGGTAGGAGTTCGAACCATGCAATTGCTCAGTGTGCGTGCGTGTGTGTGCGTGTGTGTGTGTGTGTGTGTGTGTGTGTGTGTGTGTGTGTGTGTGTGTGTGTGTGTGTGTGTGTGTGTGTGGGGTTGATGTGTGTGCAAGTCTGTGTGAGGAAGATGTCCCTTTTGGCAACTGTGAAAGCACTCTACAGGATGCACATTCCCCTATCTAAGCATGGATGATGTCAGCACCCTATAAGTATAGCAGGAGAAGGGAAACCTCCCAGTAATTCGAATAGCGTGCTCCGCTAATGCGTCTGTCACAAATGTCATAACATAGTTAGGGAGGGGTTTGAATCCTGCAATTGCCCAGTGTGTGTGGAAGTCTGTATGACGGAGATGTCCCTTTTGGCAACTGTGACAGCACTCTGCAGGATGCACATTCCCCTATCTAAGCACGGATGATGTCAGCACCCTATAAGTACAGCAGGAGAAGGGAAACCTCCTGGTAATACGAATAGCGTGCTCTGCTAATGTGTCTGTCACAAGTGTCATAACATAGTTAGGTAGGTGTTTGAATCCTGCAATGGCCCAGTGTGTGTGGAGGGGGGTTAGTGTGTGTGCAAGTCTGTGTGAGGGAGATGTTCCTTTTGGCAACTGTGAAAGCACTCTACAGGATGCACATTCCCCTATCTAAGCACGGATGATGTCAGCACCCTATAAGTACAGCAGGAGAAGGAAAACCTCACAGTAATTCGACTAGTGCACTCTGCTAATACATCTGTCACGAGTGTCATATCATAGTTAGGTAGGGGTTTGAATCTTGTAATTGCCCAGTGTGTATGGAGGGTGGTTAGTGTGTGTGCAAGTCTGTGTGAGGGAGATGTCCCTTTTGGCAACTGTGAAAGCACTCTACAGGATGCACATTCCCCTATCTAAGCACGGATGATGTCAGCACCCTATAAGTACAGCAGGAGAAGGGAAATCTCCCAGCAATTCGAATAGCGCACTCCGCTAATGCGTCTCTCTCAAGTGTCATAATACAGTTAGGTAGGAGTTTAAAACCTGCAAATGGCAAGTGTGTGTGTTTGGATGTGAGGAGTTTGTGTGTGTGCAATTCTGTATGAAAAACGTGCTTTTTTGCAATCAGGAGATCACACTACATGATGCACATTACCCTTTCCAAACAGTGATGATGTCAGCACCCTATACATACAGCTAGAGAAGCAACATCGACCAGTAATCTGAATAGCGCAGTCTGCTACAGCATCACTCTCAAGTGTCATAACATAGTTAGGTAGGGGTTTGAAACCTGCAAGTTTGTGTGTGTTTGGATGTGGGGTGTTTGTGTGTGTGCAATTCTGTATGAAAAACATGTTAGTTTTGGCAATCAAGAGATCACACTACCTGATGCACATTACCCTTTCAAAACACTGATGATGTCAGCACCCGATAAGTACAGCCAGAGAAGAGGAACCTCCTAGTAATCTGAATAGTGCACTTCGCTAATGCGTCTCTCTCACGTGTCATGACTTAGTTAGGTAGGGGTATGAATTCTGCAAATGGCAAGTGTGTGTGTGTGTGTGTGTGTGTGTGGAGGGAGAGTAGCAGCGTGTGTGTAAATGCAAGTGTGAGAGACCAGATCCTTTTGGCAAATACTACAATACACCAGATGCTGTATATTCCCCCAGTAAACACAGGGGATGTCACCACACTATCAGCACAGCCAAACAGGGCTAGTAGTAGGGTGTGTGTAAATGCAAGTGTGAGAGAACAGATCATTTTGGCAAATACTACAATACACCAGATGCTGTATATTCCCCCAGTAAACACAGGGGATGTCACCACACTATCAGCACAGCCGGGGGGGGGGTAGTAGGGTGTGTGTAAATGCAAGTGTGAGAGAACAGATGCTTTTGGCAAATACTACAATACACCAGATGCTGTATATTCCCCCAGTAAACACAGGGGATGTCACCACACTATCAGCACAGCCAAACAGGGCTGGGGGGGGGGGTAGTAGGTTGTGTGTAAATGCAAGTGTGAGAGAACAGATCCTTTTGGCAAATACTACAATACACCAGATGCTGTATATTCCCCCAGTAAACACAGGGGATGTCACCACACTATCAGCACAGCCAAACAGGGGGGTGGGGGTAGTAGGGTGTGTGTAAATGCAAGTGTGAGAGAACAGATCCTTTTGGCAAATACTACAATACACCAGATGCTGTATATTCCCCCAGTAAACACAGGGGATGTCACCATACTATCAGGTGTGTGTAAATGCAAGTGTGAGAGAACAGATCCTTTTGGCAAATACTACAATACACCAGATGCTGTATATTCCCCCAGTAAACACAGGGGATGTCACCACACTATAAGCACAGCCGGGGGGGGGTACTAGGGTGTGTGTAAATGCAAGTGTGAGAGAACAGATCCTTTTGGCAAATACTACAATACACCAGATGCTGTATATTCCCCCAGTAAACACAGGGGATGTCACCACACTATCAGCACAGCCGGGGGGAGGGGGGTTGTAGGGTGTGTGTAAATGCAAGTGTGAGAGAACAGATCCTTTTGGCAAATGCTACAATACACCAGATGCTGTATATTCCCCCAGTAAACACAGGGGATGTCACCACACTATCAACAAGGGGGGGGGGGGTAGTAGGGTGTGTGTAAATGCAAGTGTGAGAGAACAGATCCTTTTGGCAAATACTACAATACACCAGATGCTGTATATTCCTCCAGGTAGACACAGGGGATGTCACCACACTATCAGCACAGCCGGGGGGTAGTAGGGTGCGTGTAAATGCAAGTGTGAGAGAACAGATCCTTTTGGCAAATACTACAATACACCAGATGCTGTATATTACCCCAGTAAACACAGTGGATGTCACCACACTATCAGCACAGCCAAACAGGGCTAGTTGGCCAGTAATGCCAATAGTGCGCTCTGCTACTGGGTTTATTACCATTGTCAGAGTACAGATAGGTATGTTTTGGTAACCCACAACTGCCATGTGTGGTTGTGTCACACATTATGACCTTGTGTGGGTCTTTGTGCATAACAATGCATGCCATTGCTTAAACCAGCAATGGCAATGCACACATGATGTATGTGTGTGACACATACACATAAATACCTGTGACCTGCAGTAGTTACCATGTCTGACACATGCCTCGAGTGGATAAATGGTATTTGCAATGCATAACAATATGACTGTGTCTTACTGTGCAGGGGGTGCATGCAGTAAGTGTCTATACAGTGTGGGTGTATATGGTAAAATACCTACAGCAGGGGATACACATCTGGTCTGGGCCATATAGTCTACATGTAGTTGATGTACAGGTGCTGCATGTTCCCACCTGTTTGTGGGAGTGGTAACATGTCATTCCACTGCAATTTAGTGACCACATGCTGGGAACCCTTCAACTAGTGTGTTGTAGCTACAGTAATGCTCACGCACAATGTTTGGCTGGATGCAGTCCAGCCATATAAAGACAGTTCTTGAGACTGTCATATTGCCAGTATTGTTATGGAGGATAGGTGGGATTCCTGTGTATGGCAGAGTTGTGGGTGCCAGGCTATGAACCAGATGGCAGTCCGACACACTGTTAGCTGCACATGAATAGGCCCTGATGCTTTGTGCTGTGCCAACAACCTGGAGATGTGTGTATCTGTGGTGCCTTGGGATACCACCCCCCTGCCCATGTGTGTTACATGTGTAGGGGACGACAGGCATGGTATGATGTATAACCTGACAGTGATGGGTTGCACCTGTGAGCCATGAATCAGGACTCTGGTACTGCACAGACATTGCAGTTCACCATGCTGAGGACAGTGTCCAGTGCATGCATCTTGTGGTGTATACTGCTGGTGTTGTGTAGCATCACTGTTAATGTCCTATCCTGTGTGATACCCACGGAGGTGGCTATGTAATCCGTGTCCTGCAGCATAAGGCAGTATGTGTGTGTCAAGGGGCTTCGCCAATATATATTGGGCCATGGGTATCACGTGCAAGCTGCCCCTCGCACATCATTGTGGCTTCCCTAGCATGTAAGCACATGTTGACAGCCAGTGGATACCCTATGACTGACATTGGAGACTGAGCAGAATGTAGACATAGAACACCCTTCCTACATATAGTGGTAGCATATCTGGTGAGGGTATGATGGCAACCAAGATCAGGCTCATACTGGCCTGTGCCACATGCTGAGAGGGCCCTTCTATGTTCTCTATCATGTAGTCCAGGGAGGTATGTCTCAGGTCATCCATAGTGGCATGGTCAATGACTGAGTCATATGTGTCCATGCCTCTGACTGACCTGTATGCATGTGTTTTGTGGTGGACCATAGTGCCCCAGAGGCATATCACTGTGACCTTCACCATGTACAGCCTGTTGAGCGGGACCCCACTGCAGAGGCCAAGAGAGGTACCTGACACATCTGTAGCAGGTGTGTTGTGTAGTCCTACAGGCTGTGAGTGTGTGGCACATGGGATGTGTGTGCCATGTGTGGCATGTGCTCTGTTCCGATGTAACATATGCCTGTGTGCCAGCTGCGGAGGTGTGTGATGCTCAGGCAGGATGCTATTCTGAGTCTCCAAGTATGCCCCAGTGTGTTCAGCTTGCTGTCAGTGCATGTCTATGTCTGACTGGTATTGTAGTCACTGTAGTATTACATGCCACCTGACAGGGTATGGCATTACTGGGTTCAGAGTGCTCAGTCCCCAGATTGGCTATGTGGTGGCATCCCACACATGTGTTGTACATTCCTGGCCAAGGGTGATGGTTGACTGCATACATGTGGCAGCTGTGACATTCTACCCTAGTAGTGTGATTGCCATGGTGAGTACCAACACATAGGGCCAATGGGGAACAACATACTGAAGGTGTGTATGTGTGGGTGTACTGCTACTGTTTCATAGCACTGGCATATATGACTGCACACATGGGTAAATGCCAAGTAAGACATGTGCAATGTGTCACAGGCATCATACATGTGAACAGGACAGACAGTGATGTTCTGTCTTGTGTAAACTTGACATACGTATCGTACGCTATGCAGATGTCACTAGGAGTCCACAGAAGCACTGTAACTCTGCATTGCAGGTGGAAGCAGTGTTCCAGGGAACCCCAAGCGAACATGCATGCAAACAAAGCTA
This sequence comes from Protopterus annectens, assembly GCF_019279795.1. Lineage (NCBI taxonomy): Eukaryota > Metazoa > Chordata > Ceratodontiformes > Protopteridae > Protopterus > Protopterus annectens. The sequence goes on along the minus strand of NC_056728.1, from coordinate 666,050,143 downwards.
CAGAAAAGCAGGGCTGGAAGTAGTCCATTGTACAACAAAGAAGGGGTAACACTAACAGTAGGTAACAGTGCAAATATGTAGGCACTATCAACATGTACCCAGGAATGCACAGCGCAGATGCCCATGGTAGAACTGATATTATGTCATAGTTAATTGTGATTTGGATTACATTGGTTCTGCACACATATCAACATGAGCAAACATCTACATTGCATAGTCGTTGTGGGCAACTTGCCACCATTACTGTACATGTCCATCATTGCGTATCACTACTTGCATTAGCTTCCCCCCTGTGGTACCCATGTATGTGGCTATCTGTTGACATCCTTACCACCGGTATGCAATAATGTGCAGCTGTTACACTTTGGTACATACTATGAGTGCAGATAACAATTCAGGACAGTCATACGGTTACTGCATCAGGCATGCTGGGATATACACACAGTCATATCAGCACACTGTACTGTTACCAACATGATACTACTAATACACTTCTATGTAGTCACCCTGTGCATCAGCAACGTGTTTACCTGTTCCTGCACTGATGTTGGAGATTACAGGAGGTGGCACAGTTTCATCATATGCACAGGGTGTGAATTAGGTATGCCTGAGTCTGCCACTGATACCACCAATTGACATGTGTGTGTGTGTGTGTGTGTTGGTGAGGGACAGCAGTACAGGGTGGGGCACTGTTGGTGCAGTGTGTGCATGTATGTGGTAGCCCTAGGTGTTAACATTTCATGCATGTGTATGCACGCACACAGTTCCACCTCATGGCTGCCATATACAGGGGTTTGTCCACAGCCACAGACTGCACCTGGCAGGTCATACAGATCAGTGTCTGTGGGCACAGACATGGTACCTGTGCCTGGCAGGGGTGCTACGGACCGTATCCAGTACTAAGCCAGACTGGGTACTGTCATCAGAAGAGGGAGTGTGTTGACTGGACACAGGTCCCTGTTGGGACTGTCCAGAGCCATGTGCACGTGGTCTCCTGGGGTGTTCTGATGACAGCACAGACCCAGCATTGCTGGGGCTGCTGCTGGCACTATGGAGGCATGCGCAGGCCTGTTGTCATCTGCACCAACTTCCAGCTGCCGCTGTTGCTGGCATACGGCAACGTCGATGCCGCAACCACCCACCATTGCCCTGGCTCATGGACATTTGGTTGTGGAACTGCTGTAATATGTCCCCAAAACGTCTGTCTATGACATCAGTAAAATTACGGATAGCATCCTCGATGTCACTCATACTGTCAGTCATGGCTGTGCGACATGATCTCAGCTTCCTCAGACCCTGTCTGGTGTACCTTTCCATACGCGACTGTGCCTGCATGACAGCCCAAAACATAGCTGAGGTTGACAGACCTCTTTGGGCACATCTTCCAGAGGCAGTACGCCCATGGATGCTCCCACGAGAACCCATGGGCAACTGTTTGTGTGATACCATCGCAGGACCCTGCCCATGGCTGCTGTGTGGGGAAGCATGTGCCACAGATACCACATTACCCTGGTCAATGCCCACTGTATCCTGTCCATCACCTAGGGACAATGTTGACAAAGGCTGTACTGGCAGGATGACTGTGTGCAATGATGGGGTTGACAGCTGTGTACTGTCAATTGGCTGACCAATGGCGGACCCTGACACACCTTCCTGTGCCATTACACAGATATCATCATTACCAGTACCTGTGGCACCAGATTCAGGTTCCCGGCTGCAGGACACCAGAGCAGCACCAGAACCTGTGGGAGGAAGACAGGAAACACAGTTTACAGTGTCCACACAATGTTACCAGTGATGCACTTCTGCACACATGCACACATGCACACGTGGACACATGCACTCATGCACACATGCACACATGGACACAGGCACACATGCACACAGGCACACAGGCACACATGCACACGTGGACACGTGTACACATGCACACATGCACACATGCACACGTGGACACAGGCACACATGCACACATGCACACGTGGACACAGGCACACATGCACACATGCACACATGCACACGTGGACACAGGCACACCTGCACACATGCACACATGCACACCCCGCAGTATAAACACAGAGCACTACTGAGTTACACTAGTATTACTAGCACTATCAGGACTATTATAGGTATTGTTAAACACACTCACCAGCATGGATGGCCTGCCTTACTGTAACACCGGAGGGACCTGCAGAAATGAGGAGATTAATGTCAGTGGGCACAACTGTGCCATTGATACTGCATATGATACAGTGCAGTAGCACACTAGTTGCCTTTCACACGTCAGCTGCTGATATTGCCAATATCACACCTGCACAATTACATACTATGTTGACAGCTACATACCATGGACACACCTTACACATGCATAAACTAACAGTGTACAGAACAGTCAAGTGTACATATGGCATATTACCTGCACGCTCCATGTCGTGCTGCTGTGTGGATCCAGCCTCCATCATGATGCAGGTGTATTGCTGTTGCTGTTCTGGGGCTGCAGCCACAACACTTAGGAGTAGCCCCTCCCGTCCGGTGAGGGGGGGATGTGTGGCCACCCCACCTCCTGTGGCAACCTGTTGCCTTTGGATATCCGACGCATGCTGATGGACATTTCTGATTAAATCACTGCAGTGATGTCGTACCTGCTCATATGTCCTATTATGCATGCCAATGTCATTTACCCTATGGACAAGGTCTTGCCACAGTGCAGCCCTCTCCTGCTGATTCTGGCTGGTGCGGGAAAACAGTATGTCATAATCCCGCACCAGGCTCTGGTGTATCTCCTCATCTTCTGCTGCAGAGTAGGCGGGATTACGCTGATGCCATCTCCTGGAAGAGAACACAAACAGGATATCAGCAGACTATGTCAGCAATATATGGCACACATACTATACATGATACTCAAGTGTAGTGATATACTACTGCTCCCATATGTTGCATGTGTGTGTCTCGTGGTGGATACACAAGTACATGGCCAGATATCAGTGCTCAGCCAACACCTGTGCAACAATACCTGCCACATTCCATACAACATAGTAGCATGCCCCATCGGTCAGCACACTGCGACAGGTCCAATGCACAACCTCACTCTGGGGGTTCATACCAAGGTACTGTATGTGGAACGCCATCCACTAGTGTGATCTGGACACAAGTTACTCAGCCTGGATATACATATCCCACCACCACCACCAGCACAGTAGACTACTTTGATAGTTATGTGATTAGACAGTTATTCACTTGTTAGGACTGAGATGGTATCCATGCAGCCCACTGGGCCAGTGGAAGCCACAACCCACACTGCTGACCCGTTTGCGAATGCTTACCATGGACATCCTACAGATTGCATGGAACTTGCACACACATTTCTAACCCAGACCCTATGCACAAAGGTTAGGCATCCTGTCCGGTGGACCCCAGCCAGAGGCAGAGTGTATAACAATAGCAGGAGGCTACTGCAGGACAGAGCAGATTCACATTAAGGGAAGGCATCTGTGGTCAGCACTGGTAATACACTATGGTCTCTCATAACAACGGCCATGGCCTACTCTGGGAGGGAAATGGCCACAGACACTATAGATAACCACAAGGCCTTCTTCAGTTATGTTACACATATGGACCAAACACCTCAGATATGCTCTGAGTTAATACACACCTACTTAACATTCACCGAACACACAGATATCGGCAACATTCTTGCAGACAGGTTCGGTGCACATATCCCCCCTCCTTCTCCCCCACAAGTAGATATACTTATCACAGCTGAATGTAACCTCCCTATCATCTCAGATGTCCAGGTGAGGGCTGCCCTCAGCAAAGCAGAACACACAGCATCACTGTGACCTGATGGTATCCCTGGATGTGTGCTACATGCACTCCAAGAGGATATACAACTGCATATAAGACTGATATTTAACCTTGGCCGTACTACAGGATATGTACCTGGACACTGGCATACAGAAACAGTGGTCCCACACCACTAAGGAGGCACCTCTATTGACCCTGGGAACTACCGCATCATAAGCATAACCGGCCTAGTCTGCTAAGCTATGGAATTATTCAGTATGGGACGCATATACAGCGATATTGGGTACCTGCAGACACGTTCCCAGCCAGTTTGCCTTTGTGATGGGCTGATCCTGCCTTTTGAACCTGGTTGACCTTTCAAAACAGTCACTACAGCCATTGATGAGGGCAACGCACAGACAACTGCTGCCAGGATCATGGCCTAACACTGACTGACATGTGATGTATAGTCATCCCCTTTTGGTGGAACTACGTGCACACAACATATCACATGGACATACCTATAGATACAGACCTATGACACATTTGGAGGGTTCACAGAATGCAGACTATTAACCTGCTACTTTACATTACCTGTGTTTGTCGCAGCTGGTTGCATTACCACTACTTCTGCTTCCTGCTGTTGCTGGCACGGCTTGCTACTGTCACTGCTGACAGCTTAGACTCAGTGTGTAGCATGTGTTTTCTTTCTTTTTTATTTCTCTGACTCTCTGTCTCTGTCTCTGTCTGTCTCTTTCCCTCTGTCTGCCTCCAGCCAGTGCAATGAACGTATTGCATGTGTGGAGTGTTAGTACAGGATGCTTTTGTAGGTATCTGCATAGGTCCATGTGATGGCCTCTGCACCAATTGTAAGCCAGCATTTGCTAATTGCATGCAGCCAGTTGTGTACTGATTGCAGTTCTCACTGTGATTTCAGGACAGTGCTATAAAAGGGTATGTGAGATAGGCGTTGCCCTTTCCGATTGTAAGGGCGGGGACCATGCTGGCATGCTGTGGACACTGTTCTGTGAGTGTAAAGGTTAGTATCTCTCTCATGATTCAGGCTGTGTTGTAGATTCACATTTCTCCATTCCTCTCTCCTGTTTCCTGTAGTAAGTGTGCATGCACAATGACACCTACAACTATATATATATATATATATATATATATATATATATATATATATATATATATATGTAAATATACATACATTTATATATGTACATTAACTGACATTATTACCTACTAGCTACCAACTAGCATGGCTGTTTCTGTTCACACACTACTATTATGGAAATCCACTAGTTTTGACAGTAATTCTAAATGACATGCTTTGTGTACTACACATCCTATATTCCCTTTACATTCATTCCTACTATTACATGATATATTTATTTTAGCACATTGTCCTTGTATAAGAGTCATGGCTTAGTGGTAGGTCATGCAGACTACTGTTTCCAAGGTCCTGGGTTCGGGACTGACAATAGGATTTTATTTTGCTTTTGAACTGACTACAGGACCTGTCAATCAGAGTGACTAAGGCACTTTTAAGCAGTTGTAACCGGGTTAGCGCTGGTTTGTGCAGAGCTCACGCATGCGCACTGGCGTTTAGCTCCGTGCACACACGTGCACACCCGCTTACAACTGCTTAACAGTGCTTACTCTGGCGCACACCCGCGCTATTTTCTTTGAAAGAAATGAAAATGGGGAGACAGGAAAGTGGTGAAAAAGGGGTCACAAAGAGGGTAAGACAGTAGGGAAACAAGCTTGCGAGTTGCAGGAGGGATGTAGGTAAAGCCCATAGCTGCCCATTTCTTCATCATCAACAGCTGTGCATATGTATCTAATTTGGTGTGACATTTGAAACCTTCCACCTCTGAGAGAGGTGTCAGGACAATAATAATACTTGTTGTAGAGCCAATTGTAATTGATAGTTTCCATGTCCAACAGACATGTGTGCGGAATGGGCAGCTATGTATGGGGCGTAATTTTTTTGTGGATACAGAGTGCCTTTTTTTTTTTTTTCAGGTGAGAGTGGTATGTCAGGTGTAGGAAGTCAGTATAGCTGGGGAGGTAGGTTGGGTAGGTCAACAGACAAGACAAACAAGACGCATACAGGGGCGGTGTATGACACATGTGGGGGGTTACACAATTGACGGGAATGGAGGTTTGGATATCCAGAGCCCATGAGCCCACAGATGGCAACAGTGGAACTGATATCCCCACCCATGGGCAGTTGCCACTGTTCCTTCACTGCCCAGGACGGGGCTGTGCTGGGGGCTGTGTAGGCCGGGCAACAGGCATGCCCGTAAGTTGTGCCACCTGTGCCTCAAGCTGGCGTAGGGGTCCCAAGAACAGAGTCCTGGATCTCCCTACGCACCACAGTCCGGACGCTACGGAGGGTGAGTGGTGGTTCTCCTCTGGCCACACATGCAGAGGGGGGACGAGCCCCATCCCCTGCAGCGCTTCCACCTGCAGGTGGCACAGGGCCACCAGAGGAGGGTCCAGACTGGGCACAAGTGCCAGGTGCACTCGCCAGCTGAGGTGGGAGAGGTGGGTCCGCTGGAACCCGCCTTCCCTGCCGTCTTATGTTTTGCATTATGTCATGACAGTTTGAGTTAGTAACATATAATACCATTCACAATTAGTTGTAACAGCATGCATTAGTATTCCCATTAACCAAACACCCAGATATTCACACCATTGAACAGCGAGCATAACACATGCATAATTTGAACAGCAATACACAGTCCAACAACATGCAGAGTTGATTGATGGCAACAGGCCATCAGGTTTGGATGTATGAACAGGGCAGATGCATCAACGGACATGCAAATATTTATGACCCAACAGGACAAATGTCCAGGGGTGTTAATTGTGATTGCACATACCATTTTCACATGGAATGGGTTATATGTGGTTATAGGGTGGGGTGAAGAAAATAATATTAACACCTTCGAATACCTATACATATGCTGTACATTTCTAATAGCTGCACATATATACACACTACTGTTCTAACTACAGTTTCCTATATGATAACTACTTCAATTTGGTGATAGGACTGTTACTGCTACATCAATATACATTTTATTGCTCTTCATACACATTCATATCTGGCTTTGTTCAGCTACATCATCCTGCTACATTTGCTTTATATAGCTATAGCCAACTGTGGATGTTTGGTATGTCAGACAATCATACTATCTGCATATTGCAGACTGAGAGCAACATATCCAGATTTTGGGATATACATTCCAGCTGCAGTAACACTTTGAACAGATTTCACTGTTTGGTTTTGCTTCTCACATGCATTTCATTCTGTACTGACTGCAGTATACTTTATTCAGGGGTTATTACTACTTTATCGGTGGATTCATAACACTTTCTCACACTCTCTCACTTGTTTTCATTTTACTATTCAGGATGGTACTTACTTCTAGGCTTTATTGACATGTTTTACCTGTAGTTATTACAATCCTTTCCAGCAGTCTCACTTCTGTCATGTTTCAGTATTTCAACAGGGGTATATTTCACACATGTGATTTGCTCATCTTCTGCAGCTGTACTTTTCAGCCTGCTGCAGGTTGTGTACTATTATATTACAGGTGGGGCATCTTTATTTCAGACTTTATTTCAGACATTTTCATTTTTCTGTTTGGATTACAGACTGCAACACACTTTTGTAATCAAGCAATACTTGCAAATACTCTTACACTTGTTACTTGCACATTTTATTACTTAGTGACTACACTGCACTCTTTTGCTAACTGTCATACTTTTATATTTCTTTACAGTTACTGGGAGAGGATCACTGACCTGCCTGGTGGCGCAACCGCACCAGCCTATTGCCATAGGCTCTGTGGTTCGCAGAACAGACATCTGCAGCTGTAATATAAATGAAGTAATATTGGAATACACATCTCCATAATATCAGTTAGTTTAATTTCTTACATCCATAATTACATGTAACTTACTCAGTAGTGGGGCATTGGGCATTTGCCGGGCCTCCTGGATCCAAAGGTTCAATTGGTCCTGCTTGCGTCTCTTCAGGTCCGCATGGTGGTGACGAACCTGCTCACCAGTCCTTGGAATCCCTGTGGCACTGGTGAGATCATGAGCCAACCGGTCCCACGCCTCAGCCCTATATGCTCCCCACAGGACCTGGCCCTGCATGAGTTGGGCCTCATGATTGTGGACTAGGAGCCAGACCATGTATCTGAACTCCTCAATGCCCCACCTCTGTGCTCGAAAGCAACTACCCTCACCTACTCCTGTCATTCTGGCTGCAAGTCGGTTCTACAATCGTTTATGCTGTGTATTCCCGCCTATGGGGCTTATATATGCCGTTTTTCCTGCACATATCTGTGATTGGCCATTTTGGAATTGTATCAACTTCACAAAACCTGCTTTGTCATGCTCCACTTTGTATTCATTCCTATATATTTGCTATTACTGCATTTATAGGTACTGCTGTCATGGCTTAGTGGTTCAGTACCTTAACTATGGTGCATAGTATCCTGGGTTTGAACCTGGCCACTGCTTTTATTTTTTATGACTGTCTAGACAGGCTGATGGGGTGTGTCTGTGTAAAGGCAGTTTTGATACGGCTTGCTCAACGTTGCCCATCGGTTAGCTTGTTGGCGCAGTGCGCAGCTCCGCACAAATGGGGTACGCTGGTTTACGCCTCATTTGGCTATCAGCACGCATATTACACTCAGATCAGCTAGGGGCACACAGTTTCACCGTGTTAAACCACTGCTCACCTACGGGCTCTCATTTTGCACCTGGTAAACCACTGCTCACCTACAGGCACTCATTTTGCACCTGTTAAACCACTGCTCACCTACGGGCAGATGCACTCACCTTGTTAAACTGTAGCTCAGCTATAGGCACATCTGGCATCTTTTATTATTTTGTTATCTCACATTTCTTCAAAATAAATGGACTATTTCATTACATTTTACATGAACTATGATTTTATATGTGTACATGTTTGTCAGGGACTTGTTTCGTGCTTATTTTACTAAAAATAAAAATTGGTGTTGTGGGGGCTTGAACCATGAATGCCTGCTCTTCAGCCAACGTCTCTACTGCTACACTATTGATTCTTGGCTTGCTTTGCATATTTAGTTCTTATATCCTTTTCCACTGACTGCTAACTGTGGCTAAGCTATGGGCACGCCCGCGCAAATGAGCGCACTCACGGGCAAACATCTTTACGATTTAAAAAAATATATAACATGTTCATTTATATATTTTATGTTCATACTCTGTGGGGGCATGTGTTGTGTTGTGTTTATTCACATTTCCATGGCCTCTGTCGTGGGTGTTTACTTTGGGCAATTTTACTCTTCTGGGGGCGTGTCCGCTTGCAGGGCTCGGCCTACGGACACACCCCCTACTGTCTTCCACGAACCGTGTTAGCCTTCGGTGTGATTCAGCATGCACTCATGCATATGCATGAAATGCTGACATCACACCGTTTAACTGCAGCCTCCGTGTAAGCCATGTATCTCTTAAACGGAGGCTTCGTGAATCCTGCCCTAAGTGTTTTTCTGTCAAATCAGTTTGTTTCTGAATAAATTGGTTTAATTTGCAGTGTTCAGTCACATGGTTCATCAACCATTCAAGTGTCTACAAACTGCTTAGATGCAGTGTTTGCTTTGCTTAAAAGAAATCTAATTGTCCCTTACATGCACTGCTACTTGCTGGAATATTTTTCTTCATATCAAACTGCACAACTATTCTAAATGATGTATCAACTTTTTTCATTTCAAAAGAATAAACCAACCCATCTAAAAGAATGTAGCTATGAGCATCTGTGCCAGTGTAATTCCAAAAGTAATTTTTCAGTACTAAAAAAATACAATGACTAGTTTTCAGAAAGGCTTAGCACAATGGCCAAGCCTTACCTCAGAAGATTTCTCTGCTGCACTAATCTTTTCCAATTCAAAGACTGCTGAGGTTTTCTGCTCACATGATCCTCAATGCAGAGGTTGGTCTCATAGACAGAACGTCATGGTAATGCAGCTATGTACAATAATAGCTAATGTGCTCTCCACATCCTCCAATTTGCTTGACTGCATAATTTCTGCTCTGACAAAAAAAGTTTTACTCAAGATTGAAATAGTGACACCATAAAAATATGGCGATTATCCATAAACTCCTACGGGAGTACTTACTATGCAGGTAATTTCAACAAAGACATGGTAGATAGGGGTGTGTTAGCCTGTAAATGCGTGTGGGCATGTGTCTGTATGTCTTTAGGGGCATGAATGAAACTGCATGAATGTGGGCATGTGTATATGAGTGTGTGTCTGTTTAGTCAAACTATGTTTGTTAACTTGGGAACTGAATAATTGCATGTATGCGTGTGTGTGTGTGTGTGTGTGTGTGTGTGTGTGTGTGTGTGTGTGTGTGTGTGTGTGTGTCTGAGTCTAAATGTGTTTGTGTGAGTGTAGGGGGTGCCTTTGCTAATATGATACATGAGCTGCTAGTCAGAACACTAGCGTAGTCAGGTTTGACTGAAGGATCTGCTAATGAGTGGATAATGAGGGCTTTCTTATAGTGGCAAGCCTGTCTCTGAATTACATTTCTTCCCATTGTGCTAAATGTACACCCCCTGGTGGGCAACTAGGGCAAGTGATGAGCATTTTTCTGATTCCTAGGTAATACATTTCTTTTCATGAAGCATATGACAACAGGGTTAGTTGCTCCTGCAAGTCAATCCCTTGGAGCTCTGGAAGTCTTGTTTTCTTGCATAGTAATTACCCATAAATACAGTTTGAAGTAAAATGGTGTCTGTCAGTTAACATACAGCATTAAGGTCATGAGCTTTTATTGAGCTGCTTTCTGTAGCCCAGGCTCCAATTCTTCCAGGCTGTCTCTGCTTCCTATGTGAAAATGAACAAGTCAATTAACCAGATGCTGCTCCTGAGCTGATTTTGTTAAAGGTCCATGTTGACAAGCATTCTACTATAAATATATATTATAGAATGGGTACTAAAGATGCTTTCGAACCAATTAACATGTTCGTTTTAGCATCAGAGCCATCTGCTTGCAACAGATGCTTAGATGTTGCAGGGGAGAATCCCATGGTGTCACAACCTTTACCTCACCTATGCTTACCAAGATCATGAATGATTGTGATTTAGACTTTGTTCAGGATACATTAGGCTATGATTGGTGTCTTTGGCAGTGTATTTGTAGTTATAAGTGTAATTTCAGTTTTACTCTTAACAATAAAAAAATTAAGAGAATAGAAGTTGTATCTAAAGTAATTTAATGAAAGGAGCACTGCAAATTGATAAAATCAAGTGCTGTGGCATGTCACCAAGGAGGTTCATCTGCTATATAAGACATAAACAACAAAACCAAATGGCCAGAAGATTACAAACTTCTTTATTAAACCAGTTCTCTTAGCAACTTGGCTCACCAGCCTTTGCAGAATATAATAGCAAATGAAGCAGTATCTTATATAGAAACATCAATTAAAATACAATTACACAGTTATTCACTTAAGTATAAATCACGATTAAATAACAATTAAATAAAAACTTTCCAACTACATTCTAAGTCCCCTTCAGACTAAAGTGTCATATTTTAATATAAAGATAGCTTTTTTGTATAACAATCTAACTTTTATATTCATATTATCAAATTGTCCACAATAAATCTGATCTGAAATAATAGCTTGAAGTCTCCCTTCATCCATACAATGGTGAGTGTAAATATGTGCAGCAACAGGGCTTTCCATTCTAGCTTTCCTAATGTCCCTTAAGAGTTTTTGAAGTCGCACTTTAAAAGCCTTTTTACTTTCCCCTGGCATCTCAGGGCATAAACTATTACCTCTGAATCATAACTAAAGTTTCCTTTAACCTCATATTTTCTACCATTAATATCACTAAAACATTGTACCACGTTTGCAACTACAGCATCTCCCACAAGGGGTAGTGCCTAATTTATACACATGTCTACCTACTGGCTCCATAGGAGGTAAAAACCTCCCATGGACTAAAATGCCCCTAATGTTTCTACTTCTCCTAAAAGCAATACCTAGTACATTCTCCAATAAATCACAAAAATCTTCATGTTAAGTTAACCCACCCCCAAATAATACTTAACTAAGTTTACTACCACTGAAATAAATGGACTATAGGTAGTAACAAAAAAATTCTGTTTATTTTCATTACCATCCTGGAAACTGCTTCTTCTATTAGTTTCAAAAAACAATTGATTAACACACTTACTACCAACAAACCTTTCCACATTCTTATTTAAATTATTTACATCATAGCCCTTATTAATAAACATATCTCTCATGCACTGTAATTCCTCATAAAATTCAGCATTATTATTACTACAAAGTCGATGCAACCTCAAAAACTCACCATGAGGGAGAGCTAGCAGAGTATGTGGGGGGGGGGGGGCAGCTACATCCATGCAAATATTGATTACCATCATCAAATTTTCTATGGACCCTAGTATGTATGCCACACTCCCAGCCAAGCCCTACAACAAAACATTCAAAAGTGACACCTTATGTCCTAGTTTTAGGCCACTAAATTTTAAAATAAACCTATTGTTATGTAAGTACAGTATAAAATCTTTAACAAATTCCTGTCCCCTTGGCAAATAAATATAAGATCATCAATGAATCTAAAATACCTTACAACATACTTATTAAAAAAAATTCAGAAACAAAAATATGTTCAGTCTCAAATAAACCTATAAATAAATTTGCATACACTGGGACAAAGAAAAAAAGAAAGAGCTTCTAATCCAAATTTATGTTGAATGTTGGTATACAAACTAACTAACAGCATCAATAGTTACCCAGTACATTCCCTCACCCCACACAACATCAGAAATCTGATCCAAAAAAATTAAAAGTATCTTTAACTGAAGACTTTAATTTTAATACAAAAAGGTAACAAATAACTATGCAAAAACAACCCAATATTATCGGTGAAGTAATTACACTTGGATATAATCAGACATCCAGGGGGATTAAATAAATCTTTATGTAGTTTTGGAAGACAATAGAAGTAGGCCATGCTACAATAATCAAAGTTAAACATCTTCTCGATGTCTTCCTTTGAAAAATAGCTGAGCCAGTATCCTTTGTTTAATAATTCCCTAAACTCAGTTTGTGAGGATAAATATTTGCTTTTATCAACCATCTTATAAACATTTTTGTCATTTAAATGATGTAAATAAATTTTCAAATATTGAGGGACGTGCATAACAAGTTTATTGCCCTTATCTGAAGGTTTGAAAATTAATTCTCTCATTCTATTCAAACCTTCTAGAGGTTTCCATCCACTTTATGTCTAGTTACCTTACAAACATTATTCCAAAACTGATTATATTTCACTTCCACACTATAATTCAGCATAGATGAAAACTGCTGAACAGCATCATGACAAAAAGGAGGCATGAAATTGCTCATATTTTGCACTAACAGAGTTAAAGGACAATACACATATAACATTAATTTCCGAAAAACATGAAAAAAAGCTTTCATCCAATTCATCCTCAGAATCGGAAACATTTACATTTCCACCTTCAAATACATTTGAAAACTAATACAGGAACTTGACTTAAAATAGTAGTCACATGTCAGGAGACACTGAATTAGAATAGTAGTCACACCTCAGGAGACACTGAGATCAAATAGTAGTCACGTGTCAGGAGACACTGAATTAGAATGGTAGTCACACCTCAGGAGACACTAACTTAAAATAGTAGTCACATGTCAGGAGACACTGAATTAGAATGGTAGTCATACCTCAGGAGACACTGACTTAAAATAGTAGTCACATGTCAGGAGACACTGAATTAGAAAGGTAGTCACATCTCAGGGGACAGTGAATTAGAACAGTAGTCACACCTCAGGAGATACTGAATTAGAATAATAGTCACACCTCATGAGACACAATTAGAATAGTTCTCACACCTCAGGAGACAATAAATTAGAATGGTAGTCACAATTCAGGAAACACTGACTTAAAATAGTAGTCACATGTCAGGAGACACTGAATTAGAATGGTAGTCACACCTCAGGAGACACTGACTTAAAATAGTAGTCACATGTCAGGAGACACTGAATTAGAATGGTAGTCACACCTCAGGAGACACTGACTTAAAATAGTCACATGTCAGGAGACACTGAATTAGAATGGTAGTCACATCTCAGGAGACACTGACTTAAAATAGTAGTCACATGTCAGGAGACACTGAATTAGAATGGTAGTCACACCTCAGGAGACACTGACTTAAAATAGTAGTCACATGTCAGGAGACACTGAATTAGAATGGTAGTCACATCTCAGGAGACACTGACTTAAAATAGTAGTCACATCTCAGGAGACACTGATGTAAAATAGTAGTCATATGTCAGGAGACACTGAATTAGAATGGTAGTCACATCTCCGGGGACACTGAATTAGAATAGTAGTCACATGTCAGGAGACACTGAATTAGAATGGTAGTCACATGTCAGGGGACACTGAATTAGAATGGTAGTCACATCTCAGGGGACAGTGAATTAGAATAGTAGGCACACCTCAGGATATACTGAATTAGAATAATAATCACACCTCAGGCGATACAATTACAATAGTTGTCACACCTCAGTAGACATTGAATTAGAATGGTAGTCACATATCAGGAGACACTGAATCAGAATGGTGGTCACACTTCAGGGGACACTGAATTTTAATGGTAGTCATGTCACACCTCAAGAGACACTGAATAAGAATGGTACTCACACCTCAGGGGGCACTGAATATGCAGACTTGTTGAATGCAGTCTTAGTGGCGGTGGCAGGCATCTTCACAGGTGCAGATTTTGCATATGTAGAAATGCATGGGGTTTAAGTTGCAGGAGCACACATCACGGCAAGATTATGGAAGATAATATTAACTCCTCTAACTATAAGAACTCTGTCAAGAACCACTTATACAGAGGCTGAGAAAAAGACAGCAAGAGATAGACAGACAAAGACAGACAGACCAATGGAGAGACAAGAGACTGTGGGCTGAAGGAATATTATGAATGCCGAACTGAAATCAGTAATAATTCCTGTGGCATTAAAGGTAACTACCCATGCAAGTAGTTTTTTTAGATTAAACTCTCAAACTTTTGCATACCTGATTTCTGTAAACTGTAAAACTGAATAAGAGCTGAATTTGTTATTTATATTAAATGTAAAAAAAAAAAAAAAATATATATATATATATATATATATATATATATATATACATACATATATATATATATATATATATATATATATATATATATATATATATATATATATATAGTCTATATTACTTACTCAAAGCATCAGAATGTTGAGTACCCTTCCATCGACACCTAAATGTCGAACGTTCTCTTCAGCGAACGGCCACATCATTAATTTTTTTCCAAGGGAAAGAAATCGGTTGGCTGTTGTTTGAAATCTGCCCTTTTCCCCGTTGTAGTGTGATCTCAGAGTTAGTATATTTAGTTGGTGGGGTGTGAGGGGCACAGGCCCCCATATTGGGGGTGCGGGGTGCAAAGCCCTCCCACTTCATAGTGTTTGTTAAATTGTGTTGTTCATATTTGAGTTACCGATTTCTTTCTCTTGGAAAATAATCAATGATGCGGCCATTCGATGAAGAGGATGTTTGATACTTAGATGTCGAGGGAAGGGTACTCACAGACATTATGTATAAATGTGTGTATAAGTGCTTTGAACTGGTCTATTTAAAATGCAAAATACACAGAATATATAAAGCATGAAAGACATGCTTACACACCTTGGCACTGAAAAGCTTTAGATGTTATAATAAGTTATTATTAGTTTTCTTCCCAGATTCTCAGACATGGACTACAGTCACAGATGAGGTTGATTTGTCTAAGTTATGTTGCTCTATTACTAGGATACACAAATCATGCTTGTAAAAATCACAGCATAAGTTCATTATGATGAATGTTGGTGAATCATGCATTATTTCACAATGCAAATGGCAGACTGCTTCCATTATGTGGTCATACCTCTCAGTCTCTTATCCCAAGAAATATGGGCAAAGCCTAATATAAAATAGGGTACAAAGACCCAAAAATAGGGACAGATTTTAAATATTGCTCTTATAAACTTAGAAAGTTGCTATTATAATGGGGGGGGGGTTTAATAAAGCCAACATGGACTTTTTTCAATGTAGGCATAGTGGCACACTGCTTACACCAAAGTAAACAGGTGTGCAATCCAGTAAACAGAGCTGAGTGGCGCGCACGAGTGCACCAATACAGAGGTATCCATGGCATGCAAATCACCTCATAAGCAGGTGAATTGCATGCAAATAAAGGAGGTAGAGTGATACAGCAAGCAGATAGGCAGTTCTGCAAACCCCATGTTGGTATCCATAGTGTACACAGAAAAATTCCATGTACCAGAGGTAAAACAGACAACAGGGGCTGTATAGATGCAGTTAGATGGGCAGAAATAGCACAGCAGACACAGATATGTGCAAAACTATCCACAGTGTGTCCAAAACCATATGGAAAAAATGTAAAATAATTATATTTCTGTTTAATAATCTGGATATGTTTGCACAGCGTGCCACAGTGCACAAACATGGTTTTATGAAAAAATAAAAAATAGTGTAAAAAAACAAGTTATTAACATGTGATAGCAATGTATTATAGGACCCAGGAGTATCTACAGTGGTGGAATGGTTCTGTTGCTATGAAGGCAGGGCCTGGAACTGTGTTGTTTCCAGGCTGTGTGCACAGATCCCTGTGCAAAGGACTTGGGATTATTGAATAGCACAAATTGGTATCTGTGTCCAAAGATCCCATCCATGTAGGCACAGAACCATATTGGTGCCCACGTAAGAGGTAACTGCCACCAAAGTGGGGTGTGTCTGAGGACTTGTACGCTCATTGGAGCTCAGCGGTTCCTGTTTGCATGGCGTTGCGCTGTGCTGAGTGTGATCTTTCATTGGGTCATGTACACTGAGTGTTGAGCACTGTTTACCTTTGAGGTGCGTGTTTTCGCTGTGCAGCACAGTGCTGAGCGGAAAGGCTGTCCAAAAAAAAAAAAATTTGGCTGAGAAAGGCAATGATATTTTTTATTACTGATGACCCCTGCTTCACCTAAACTAGGGCCAATAACAGTCATTAATGATGCACTTGGCAGGTGGAATGCATCATAAGCAGCCAGTCAAAAAGCCTGCACCTACAGCAGAGCACTGTAAAGGTTGCATACACCATACAATCTGATTTCACCCCCATACTCTGACCCAGTGGAGTACATACTTGAGAGTTTTAACTGAAGGAATACTAGTGGCTGCTGCAGGTCTGCTTCATATGTTCATAGGTTCATAGGTAAGTACTAGGCTATTGGCCCTAGGGCCTATATAAGCCTAGCCAAAAAGGTACTCTGGCTTTTGCCACCCAAGAAAATTATTTTCCTGTGCCCCTGTCAAGCAGAGCCACAGAAGTGATCCCTACGGTGAATTTCCTATTTCCCATCTAATCATCAAGATTTTTCTTGAAGAGTGCTAATGAGGAGCTCTGTTTGACATAGATAGGTAATCCGTTCCAGAGTATAGGAAGTCCATAGGACAGGAATCTATCCCTCCAGCATGTTCTGTTTATTGTGGTGACAAGGTTTACGTCCCTAGACCATGTAGCTTGGAGGGATTGGGATTTCTTTAAGTGGAGCATGTCCAACAGCTCTGGGTTTGACATAGCTTTGTATGTCAGGCAGAGATCGCCGCTGAGTAGACGATATGCGACAGAGTAAAGCCGGAGTTTTTTGAGACGGTCTGTGTACGGCATCTGTTTGAGGCCAGTAATCCTCTTTGTGAGGTATTTCTGTGGCCTTTCTAGTTGTTGTAGATGTCTTGTGAGGTACATACCAAAAGGGGGAGTTGCACTCTATAATGGGTCTAATGAGTGATGAGTAGAGGGGAACAATGACCTCTTCTTTTCTGGATGAGAAACCTTTTGTGATGATGAGTGCCATGTAGAAGGATTTCCTGACCACTGTGGCAATGTGATTATCAAAGCAGAGACTACTGTCCACCTGTGTCCCAAGGTCTCTTATCACACTTTCAGTGTTAAGTAGACTACCGCCTATGTGGTAGGTCATGGGTACAGAGTTTTTGCCAAAGGGGTTGACAATGCACTTTTTGGCATTGAGCTTGATGCCATGGCTTTGAAGGCAGGCATCTGTCTCGTTGAGGCCTTTTTATAGGACCCCTTGCAGTTGTTGCATATGCTAGATGCTGAGGTCAGTGCTGCTGCTGCTGCTGACCATAGGCCTAGACAGAGAAGGAGAAGAGTGTTCAGGCCCAGGGTAACCTTCCAGGAGCTACATGATCTGGAGATTGTAGAGTGCTACAGGGTGGATAGGAATATACTACATAATCTCACTGAGCTCTACCAACCTCAACTCAGACCGAGATCCCTACCACATGCCAGTGAGCACATTTATTTTCTACTCATCCCTAAGGTAAATGCCATGAGTATGCAACACTTCTACGGTGTAGAAAAACTCCTTGAGGTGCTGGGTGCCACAGATTGCACTCATGTACACATCAAGGCACCACCCAGTGAAGGGGGTCGAATCTACATCAACTGCAAGGGGTATCAATGCACTGCAACCATGGATGATGACACCCATCAGAAATGCACACACACCCATGGAAGAATGCCATAATGAGGCACATGCACAAACTGATATAGAGCATGTGTTTGGGCTGCTGACGTCATGGTTCCAAGGCTTCAATATATCTGGTGGACCCCTAAGGCAAGAGCCAGCAGTATGCAACACTCCTACTGTGTAGCACTCTTCTTGAGGTGCTGGGTGCCATAGATTGCACTCATGTACACATCAAGGCAACACCCAGTGAAGGGGGTAGAATCTACATCAACTGCAAGGGGTA
Organism: Protopterus annectens; assembly: GCF_019279795.1. Taxonomy (NCBI): domain Eukaryota; kingdom Metazoa; phylum Chordata; order Ceratodontiformes; family Protopteridae; genus Protopterus; species Protopterus annectens. The sequence continues at coordinate 666,031,418 of NC_056728.1, read as the reverse complement.
TCAATGCACTGCACTCATGGATGATGACACCCATCAGAAATGCAAACGCACCCATGGAAGAATGCCATAATGAGGCACATGCACAAGCTAATAACATCATATAGCATGTGTTTGGCCTGCTGAAGTCATGGTTCCAATGCCTCAATATATCTGGTGGAGCCCTGCAGTAGTCTCCAGCCACATGTGGCCAGATGTTCACAGTATGTGCCATGCTACACAATGTGATCTTGTGGAAACAGCTGCAGCAGGATCAGCAAAGGGAAGGGATACACAGGCCCCATCAGTACCTTGTTCACTACAGCCACACCCACAGGGGGACTCTGAAGAGAAAACCACTGAGGTTGTCCATGTAGGCAGACATAGGCTTGCCCAGTATGCCCTGGCCTTGGTCAATAGACAATGCACACCACATGCACCAACAACCTAGGGCCCTAAGAACTGACACCTTACTCCGACATGCATACATATTAGTAAAAATGATGCCAACCAGCCCACACAACCTGTACCTAACCATGTATTGGCTGTGTACTGTGTTCATTAGACAGAGTCAGCCCTGAACTACAGGTCTGTCAACTGCTGCATTCGCAAGGTAAGTCACTCACCTATTCACTACTTGCAAGGGGTACTAGAATATGGTAGCATATGTATGGACCTGCCACGTGTATACAAGGGAATATAATGGGCTACTGAGCTACTTTGAGAGCTCTAACAGCCACTTCAGACAACAGGTACTCTATCCAATAGTATGTGCTCCATAATATGCACTAGGCCACACTGCTGAAAAAGCACTACATTATTCAAGGAAGATGGCTAACAGTGGTGTCACATGACAGTCGCACAACAGTCTATGCCAACAGAGCATGGGCTGGTCATCCTCCACTCCCCAACACACCAGTGTACCCATGCAACTACTGTAACAGTAAATCTGCAATGATGTATCAGCAGACCAGCCAATTTCAGGGCTGTGACATAGAACTTGTCCACACGTTCTATGTCTCACATAACACAGGGGTGACAATCTATGTCTGCATACTATTAATTGTGTGAAGAACGATGCATCCCTGTGTGGCTCAGTAGGCTAGGGACATTAACATGGGTGATGGTGTTGATGGTTTGAATCTGGCAGTATCCACATCTTTTGCATGTGAGGTAGTCATATGTTGGTGTTCCCACAGACTGTCATACCCCTCAATCTGTTAGCACATGAAACTGGACAAAGCAAGAGAGAAAGAGGGGACAAAGGGCCAAATCTAGAGACAGGCATTCAGATGCTCTGATTAACCTAGAATGTGGCTAGTATAAAAGTGGGTTGCATCCTAACAGCATATCTAAAGGATATAAAGTCTAACACTCAAATGTTTGTCTGTTGATAGTACTATTCATTGACTGCATTATTCAACATTTTTACCAGAACACCACAAATGTATAAGGAACAGATCAGACATATGGGGTGAAATGCTGGACATTATGAAAAAACATGTACAGTGAGAGGTATGCAGACTGTCACCCTGTATGTGGTGTTACATTATGCACCCCAGTCACATATTAATTACAGCACACATCTGGGAAATGCCATGGACAATGCCAGAAAAGTGCTGTAGAAGTCCTGGGGATTCCCTGTTCAGGTTCGGGTCCTGTTTATTATATTATTATGTTAGAAACAGGTGCAGCTGCCAATGTCTGTAGCATACAAAATCCCAATGTGGAGTGCAGGTAGCTCTGGCCTGGATTAACCTTGTAAGTACTGACAGTCTTACTGGTCATGCTCCTACACTTAGCTAACTTGAGCGCAAATCTGTTGCCTCTCCCTCACAAAGACCTGCTATGTGGAAATAGGTCTGTACATACACATACAGTAACATTTATAAAGATATCCCTGTTATACACATGTATATATATATATATATATATATATATATATATATATATATATATATATATACATATGTGTGTGTGTGTGTGTGTGTGTGTGTGTGGAGGGGGGGGGGTGTATGGATTTCTCCACATACCCTAGCAATGCTGAGATTATCTGCACTCACACATCAAAATAATTGCCCAAAGGAACTAACCCAAGGCCGCAACAGTACATAATCCACTCACCCACAGACCCCTGTGCCTGTGGAATGTCATCTTGTAGACAGACACAGGTGAGCAGGTTTTCTAATGTACAATGGTCAGTGCATGCCTTGGACAGGTCATATTGTCCCTGCCCAAATGTTTGCCTATCTACCTGCAACTAGTCACATATGACCATACTGCTAACTGTACACACATAGCAGGGATAGTAACAGGTATCCCACTCCTTGGGCACTAGATACAATAACAGTACCAAGCAATATGACTCTGCAGACCACACATGCTGTCTAACACAAGGCTACTTTGTGTACTCCACATGTACTGTGCCTGCAATCACATATACAACAGATGTAACGTGTGGTGCATGTAATACGTACAGCAAGTAGAAAGGTACAGGTTCTAATCTCACATCAGCCAACTCTGTGTGTGCAAATATATTCCCATGCAGCACTATGGACAAGCCCGTATGGACTACCACAATGGTTATGCATTTTATGGCTCTGTGACTAGCTGCTTGCCTCTACATTGCCCTCCACTACAAGGTATGCTTATGCAATCCACCTTAAGAGCGCTGGCAGACACTCGCATATCAGATAAATTCTGTGGTGCATGCTATAAATGTGGTGAGTTGTAATGTATAATAGTAGATGGGTAGGAGTTCTAATCTCACAGCAGCTAACTCTGTTGCTGTGTATGTGTGTGTGTGCATAAATATATATCTGTGCAGCACTACAGATATGCTCTTATGGGTCATCCTTGTGCAGTGGTTATGCACTTTTTGGCCCTGTGACTAGCTGCTGGCCCTAAATTGCCTTTTTATACATAAGGTTATGCATTTTATGGCCCTGTGACTAGCTGATGGCCCTAAACTGCCCTCTTATACATAATCAAAACTTATGTCTGCCACCTTTCTGACCCAAACACAGGATATTTGCAGACATGTCAACTCCATCACCACACCTTCTAGATTTGTAAGTTCATATAACCCAGGTGACATGTAGTAAGGGTAGCAGCCCTTATCACAAAGTATGAATACATGAATATGCTGACTGCCCCATTGTCTCTGACAGACTGCTCTACACATAAGCATCTAGGGAGCCATGCAAGTATCCTGCCGTACCTTGCTGACATCATGTGCTGCTGTATTGCTTCCATGTGTCCATAGTGCATCCCCTCAGACTCCTGGAACAGAAATATACACAGGTCCATGACACAATTGTCATTCTGTAACAATACCACCAGTCCAACATCATGCAACAAAGATACACAAAGTGTGATGTGTAGTCATGACACATGCCAGCATACAGTACCTGTTGTGGCCCAAAACAAGTGGCATGGCAAAACAATACTGCACTACACAAGTACATGTCAAGTGATATAGACACCCTGTGCATCAGACACATATTAGCATTTCCCTGCATGGATGGCACAGATAGCAGGGATGTGGCATAGGTATTATCACATGCACAGAGTGTAGTGTGGGGTTTCCAGAGGCCTAAGCTGCACCAAACAGTTGACAGCATGTGTGTGAGTCAGGAGGGGTGTGGGTTACATGGGCCATGGAGAGGTGCCGTGTGTGTCTACAGGTGACCAGCATGTGACAGGGGTGTTTGAGTTTGTGTGTGTGCACAGTCAAGCCCAGTGCTAGTCCTACATGTGTGTATGTTGGACAGCTGAGGACCATACATGGTAGAGTGGACAGTTCACCATCTCTGGCCATGAACACAGGAACTGTCTCTACCAGGAGTAGCACTGGCACCACCATGCCCAACGTCAGATACGGTGTCAGTCCATGATGGTAACTGCAAAGTGCTGGGGCTGTGTCCCCCACAGTAATGCTCAGGACCACTTGCCCATGGCCTTCCACATCATGGTGTGGACAGTATACTTACCTTTGTAGCATTAGAGGTACTGCCACTATGGAAGTGTGACTGTGCATGGCCACATGTACTCTCATCAGATGGTGTTGCTGACCTATGTCCATGTGTCTGATGCCCAGCCCCAACCAGAAGTTCCAGCACAGATAATGTGTGGTCCAAGACAGACACTGTCTCAGCCCACCGTCTGTCCACTGCATCAGTCAACTGATCCAGGGTGTCCTCAATGCAGTGGAGTCAGTCACAGATGTCAGACTGTGCTCCATCCATAACCTAAGCGTCCATCTGATGTTGCAATCAGAACATGCCTGTGCCTCTATGGCAGCCCAAAACATGCGCCGAGTGACCCCTGATGTGACACCTGCAGCAGGTGGTGGATGGACAGCAGTCCTCCTAGGATCACCCCTGTCAATCTGCCTGTGTGGGACCTCACCAGCTCTATGGCTATGGCCTGTGTCTACACTTACTGACACCATAGTTGCCACGCTGCCCTGTTCGATGTCACCACCCTCTGTTCAATATCTGTGGTGTCTGAGGACTGGGTATGTGTGGGCATATTGACTGTGTGAGGTGACAATGGGGGCAGAAGAGGGATGTCAACCTCTGGGACTGATACAGCCCATGATAATCCCATCAGTGCCTCACTATAGCCACCATCATCAGAGTCTGATGAGACACTGACATCAGGTTGTGAGAGGGGCAGACTCCAAACCCCCCAGTCACCTGTAAAATTCAAGACTAAAGCAGTATATCACTACCTGCACTTTTATGTATGGAACTCCACACAGACTCATACAAATGAGGATTCACAACTGCATTACCAGTTTCACATCTTCTCATCTCTGCTCTCATGCACAACAGACAACCTTACGCCAACATACACAGATAAGTCAAGCCCTTTATAACATGCACTTCAGCAGCATCCAGGTAAAGTTGTCAGTGCAATCTGCCTGCAAGGTATGCAATATGACACTATACATGATAGAACTACACATAAAACCCAGTACACTTATCTCAAGAATGATATGCCAGTACTAGTGTCACGGCCTCAGGTGTGTAGTATCACATTTTTGTGTTTGAACAGGCATCTTGGAGTAATTGCCTCATGTATACCAGGCTGTGTACTGACTCATAACTATAACTCCAGATGTGTTGATGGTCGTTCAAATGCACATCTTTGATTAACCAGTCTATGAACCATAGTTAACTGTCCCAGAATGGAGCATACAAAAATTCTACTCTGGCTAAACACAACATTTGTGCATAGTGCAATATGGCAACCCTTAACTTTCATAAGGTATATATGATCTGTAAAAAACAGTATCACACTTACCAGGTACAGGACCACAGACTTGGGTCACATCTGATAGACCCATGAAAAGGTGAGGGAGAGATATTGTCAGCATCACCAAAGATTGCAGCACTACAAGGTAATGTGTGTATATATACACATGTTGAGTAGCTACTGTGATACTGGCTGTATTGCTGACTTTCTGAGTATATGTGCACAAATGAGAATAAACCCTAACTCACCCCAATGCAGATAGACCTAACACCCATGTACAGGTATGGGTATGTACAGCTTGCCACAATGACTGATACAGTATTACACTGGTGAACACAGTAAGGTTACCCAGATGCTCCTCTGCTGTTGACATTGTGGCACCCACCTCCATGATATATGGTGTGATGGATATCTGGGAGATGTCATGTGTTCCTAGGTTTGCCATGAATTCCTCTGTGGCTGAGAGTGGTTGTTCTGTCACAGGCCCTCCACCAGTGGCTGCACGATCCCTGGCAACAGTAGCTGCTCTTTATCATGTAGCATTCACCATGTCTGTGGCATGGTGTCAGACCTGCACATAGGTCCTGTACTTTTGGCCAGTCTGATTGACATCCCACACAAGGTCTGCTCACAATGCTGCCCACTGTTCCCAATTATGCATCCCCTGGACAACAAAATCTGATGGAGCTATGTCAGTCCATCCACTATTATGTCATTCTCCACATCTGTGAAAGGGGCACGTCTCCTGCAGTACATGGGTCCTGAAAGACAAAAAAGGGAACACATTACAGGACAGATACATGGATGTCCACTATGCACAGATCCAGTACACCCATCATGGCTTGCACTATCCACTGCTGCCTACCATGTCATGCTCCACAGTCTGGCAACAGTCTATGTGTGTGGATGCCACCAAGATAGCAGCAATACTGGGGTATGTCCTTGTGTGCCATGACAGATTTTGCTGCATGTTTCAAAAACTAGCACTGCAGTCTACTGTGGTGTGTCCCCTATGGGCAAACTCCCACTAATATGTCATATGCCCACTGCCAGACAATTAACAGTGTGCTATTACAACAACCATATGGGAACAGTCCAGCAACACCAGTGTGCCACAATAGGCATCTTACCTCTCAACTATACAGATGGTTGCAGAATGTCAGGATGTTTGCCTCATAGTCTTGGTCAGTTTCACATAAACTTTTGAATCTCTGACTAATATTTAAACACTGTTGCTGTGTTTGGGCCTTTGTCACCCATACATTATGGCTTTGTCCTGCTTTCATGCTGTAAGGGGTTGACAGGTATGTTAGACATAGCCATCAACCAAACAGGGACATTTGCCAACAGAAATATGGACTTAGCCAGAGTACATCAGGGACATTCAGGGACACTTTTAAAATGTTAGAACTATGTATTTGAGACAGTGACTGAATGAGGGAGGTGAATTAGAGTACATTGTTTGATGTTACAGGAATTTACACCCTTACTCATTGTTATGATGCATTATGTGTAATCCACTACCTTTCCTACAGCAGCCAAACATTGTAGGAGAGATCGACAGTGGCAGAGCAGAAATGTGATTGAAAATCAGGGACAGCTGAGAGGCATTCCTGTAAGTGTATGACAGCAGGGTATCACTGACATGCCATTACCATGGATCTAAGACAGGCTTACTGTTGTAATCTCTATTCCCCATATCTCCATTCCCCCATCTGCATCCTGTTATATAGAGAACTCATACCTGGTGGATTGCAATACTCCTTTTTTTGAACTTTACTTCTGGTAAACATTTGTAAATATGCTCTCTGTGTGAGTTAAGTCTCATACAGTCTTGCTCCCCATAAGCAGCTGCTTGCCTTTTTAAGGAACTACTCATTAGCAGGTAATTGCCACTGCACCAGTCTGTGGCTTTGAATTGTTAATTTCAGCCAAAATAACTGAATTGCACTATTATCGGCCAATGACATGCCACTACAGTGCAATATATAAAACCTTCATGTAGAGCTGGGCCCCTTTCTTAGTTGTTAAGATAGACAATACTGAGATGTGGAGAATACAGCATTGCAGAGGGTAAATACCACAACTGTCAACTGTAGGGATTTATGGAGTATGTCCACAGTTTCTCCTCCTATGTGTGGTCAGTGTGTCATGACAATGTGGTCATTGGCAGTTCACTGGCAGACATTGTGGGTTGAGGTCAGTAAGAAAAGATACACACTTGAGTGTCAGACTTCATACCTGTTTTATTTCAGTTACATGCTTGCTAATTCAATAGCTGTTAGTCTATCAACTTACTATCTCTGTGAGGGCAAATCATCACATATATCTATATTTGTGGGCCTTACCCCCCATTACAGATGGTCGTGTCCAGGCTGGGAGTTATAGTAGGTCTATAGCAGCTACCTTTACATACAGCTGTGTATGCTACAGCTGCAGCTTAGCTCTTATAGGGGGGAGTGTGGACACTTTTGAGAACAGCAAGCTGTATGTGTAACTGTGGCAGCTGTGGCAGCCCTGTCATTATGGCAAAGCCAGGGTAAGGGTACCCTGTACAGTCCGATCGAGGTGTGTGATTAAGGTATGTCTGTTATTCAACAGTGCCAATAACAGAGTACTAGGCCACATACAGTTAGGCTATAAAGATATGTGCAGTGTGTCCTTACCACCAGGCCTGTGACTTACAAAACTGGGTAGCAGTTCATTAACTAGCTGTAACCTGTGCAGATTAGGATTGCATGACTCAGTCATTACTTGCTGTCTTCACAATAATGTAATTGAACTGCAACACAAAACTGGATTTGAACCCAGGACTGCATATGGCAAAATGCACGGCATGCAAGGCATTTAACAGACTACACTGCTGAGTATTTACGAAATATATGTGCACATATACAGGCTGTGACAAACATTTCTACATCCATCAGTATGTGCATGCCTTTATATGGCTGTATGTCTGCATCAGGGTCCCAGGTCTTTCCAGAAGTTGCTGATTAAAGGATACATATACCTGCTATCACAGGGCTCACTTACATCCATTATTATGTCTTTGGCTGTCTACTGGTGTTATATTGCATCAGAGTCCATGGTACATTCCCATTTTTCCCATTAGTTTTTATTTCATTTACCTGCCTAATAAGTGTCAATCAGTATGTTTTACTGGAAACAGGTGCTTTAAGTCAGATCTCTGTGGCATGGTGGATTAACGCAGTGGGCTGTAGGTGAGAGGGGCTGGGGTTTGAAGCTTAACAGAGGTGCTTCTTTTGTACATGCGTCTAACAATGCCATGAACACATTTAATCATTAAAGCTCATTTAAACTTAGCTAAGCAAAGCAGCACACAGCACCTTGCCACTTTGCTTAGCTCCTTGCAAATCTGCACTAAAAAATATAAAGAAAAGAAAACGGTGGTTATAGGAAAGTGGTAAAATGGGAGCAAGAAGGAGGAAAATCATAGTAAAAGGAAGTTAGAGTTGTGCAGGAAGGGTCTAGTAAAGAACCATAGCTGTCCATATGTTGTACAGCAACAGCTGTGCATTTTGACAGATTTTGTAAATTAATTTGGACTATCAAACCCCAGAGAGAGGGGTGAGGACAGGATAACTGTGTTGTCAATCCAATTAGACCATATTAATGGTGTCCAATGGATAGGTGTGTGACATGGAGAGCTACGTATGGGACAATATTTTTTTGAGATAGGTGCCAATTATTTTTTTAAGTGAGAGCGGAATGTAGGGGAAAGGACATAGGTACATGTGGCAAGGTAAGTTGGGTAGGAGATGATGCATTTGCAGACAGACAAGACAGACAAAACAGCAGGCAGGGGTCATGTGTGACACATTAAGGGTGTAAACACCTTGGATGGGGAGGTCGTTGTGGAATCCAAGTCATGAGTGCTTCCAGACAGCAGCAGCATGACTCACATCCCCAACCATGGAATAGTTGACACTGCTCTTTTACTGGTCTGAGGATGGCTGTGCTGAAGGCTGGGTGCCAGGGAGAGACTACCTCACTAGTTTGGCCAGCATGCTCTCAGTCTAGTGCAGGTGGCATTTATAGCTCTGATGAACAATTCTGTGCACCATGACTGGCAGTTGATCCTGAGTGACTGCAACCCATCCACCATCACTACCAGGGGGATGTCGGGCCCCATCCCCTGAGTGGTTCCACCTGATGCCACAGGTGGTGCAGGGTCAGTGGCAGAGGCACCACCAGCCTGGGTCAAAGACATGCTAGGACCTGGTGTTGTGACCAATTGAGGCAAGGTAGGTTGATCATCAGGAACTGGCCTACCTCAACATGCCGTGGTAATGTAGGTATAGCATTAAGTATAGGTTGGTTATTAACAAAACATTTTTAGTAATAACAGCATGGGAGGACAGTGGAAATAATGCTATTACATAGCAATGCATATTATGTGAAACACAACAATAAATAACAGAACAGTCTGTATAACAGCATGCCAATAACAGTTACAGCATAAGGCCAAAAAATTGTTAATTTAACAAGATATGTTAATATGCTCCAAAAAGAGGGTATACCACAGCTAAAAATACTTTAATACACAGTAAAACAGTGAAAATGGTAAGCGCTTTCACAGTCTATTTTCACAACTGCTTCTTCAGATCTAACAGCATACAACACTCACCTCCATTTATATTAACAAACATCCAATCAACATTCAGCGTTAATTAAAACATCATAATTAGTTATTAATGCTGAATGTTGTTTTACTATGTATTAAAGTATTTTTAGTACTTTAGCCAAGGTATACTCTCTTTCTTTTTGGATTTTATTTAGACTGTTTGAACAGAGAGTATATCGCCAACTCCTGGACTTTTACTGCAGCTATATGTTAATATGCATCCATTATAATCCATAACGTTAATAAAAAAAAAGGCCCCAAAAAAGAGTTAATGTAACAACATATGTTAATAGCTAACAATAACCAATGAATAACAGTAATAAATAAATTAAGATAAGGTGTGGGGAGAGAGTGAAAATCAGTCTGTTAGTAACATTGCTGTTTACTTCCTTGACAGCAGTACTACTATCTACTCTATGAGTCTGTATTTTCTTCATGTGTACAGTGAGTACAAGTCTCCTGTAGCTGGTGTAGCATGTACCTACCTCTCAAGTTATATGCATGGGACACTATGGGCCAAACGGTAACAACAGCTGGCACACATCTACACAGAACATTTGCACATCAGGTGGACCTATATAACTACCAAGGTGTTCTGTGGGCTGAAATAGTGATCCTTTGCAATCTACGTACTCATTACCATGGTATTCCTGCAGCAAGTGGATTACACACTATTAATTACATAATATGAATTTGTGCCGCTTGAGAGAAATGTATGCGTACAGTACAGGCACTAAACAGTAGTCATGCCTTGGTTGGCAGGCATGGGAATAGAACCCAACAGCAGTGACTGCAGGGGATATCTGCATGGAATGTATTAATCAACTGGAGCAACTTTTAATAGACACTCCAGGCATACAACCATACCAGGATTACACATATTATTTCTGAGTACACATTGCTGATTTTTCACATTCTTGCTAATGATTTTAACAATCTTGAAAATCTAAATACACAATTATCTACCCATAATATGGGCTACCTCACCCATTTACCTGTAGTTTCTGTGGAGAGAGAGAATATATGAGCATTACATAACTGTTACTGTAATATGTAGTGCTATGGATTCGAAACCTGATCTATGTGAAGCAAAATGTATTATATGCAGAGCATTTACCAAACTGAGTTACTGAGTCACTGCTGGTTGCTGACTGAATGATATTTGCCTAGAGCTTACCTGGAACCAAAATATGACCTGGTAGTACTACTACAGCGTTATACTAGACTGCAGTGACAGTAGAATACACATGCACGAAATGAAAGCATAACCCATATAGTAGATGCGCTATATATCAGTATAAAAAAATGCTGGTGTACAAAATTTATTGTTAGTGGGTTGAAATATCTGTGAAGTCAACAAACAGTATCAGTTCATTTAGTGGGCTACCTCACCCATGTACCTTGATTACCTGATGTTTGTGGATGAAAGAGCATTATGTGAACAATATTGGCCTATAGATAGCCTTGAATTGTACTATATGAGTTAATCAAAAGAATTGGCAGCCATTAGATTTGCATTCTACAGCTATTGCAGTGTTGTGCTTGAATGCAACACCTTACCTTGCAGCCTGAATGCATACAACTCTACTGCAATGGTTACAACAACACAATCCTGAGGTGCACCATTTTCCTTGGTGTTATTGGTATTGCTTCATGTTTTATTGTAGAACTGTTGGCATTATTTATTTCTTGCAATACAGCTCTAATTCCACATTTATTGCACTACAGACTTTATTGTATATACTTTAATGCAGTTACTGGTATTGTTTCATGTATTTATTGCACAACAGTTGGCATTATTCATTTCTTGCAATACAGCTCTAATTCCACATTTATTGCACTGCAGAGTTTATTGTATATACATTCATGCAGTTATGGTTTTACCCTTTCTTGCTTATTTCACTACAGTTAGCATAATACATCCGTACTCACCACACTCGTGGTGCAACCTAGCTAGGTACCTAGTGCGCGACTCAACATTGCAAGCCCTCTTTACTGCAATTGTTGGGAGAGAAGTACACCATTATGCATACCAGTTTTGCAGACATTCAGATTAGATATTTGTGAAACAGAGGTAACAATTACTTACATACTTGTGGGGCATTCCCTGACTAAGATTCTTGGACCCAGGTGTCCAAGAGTTCACCCTTTCTTCATTTCAGGTCATCATGGTGGTGATGACACTGCTCATCTGTGTGGGGGTACCAGTAACACTGCTGAGTTCTCTGGCCAGCCAGTCCCAGGCCTCTGTCTTACACTCTGAGCCAGGGAAACCTCCCTGCAGCAGCCGGTCTTCATGGTTTTTAACTAGGAGTCCAGTCATGAACCTGGACTCCAGAATGCCCCACTGCTGTACCTGAAAGCATGAACCTTCACCAACACCAGCCATAGCACCCATCAGATGAAGAACTCCAATGGATTGTGCTGTATTCCCACCTGTTGGGCTTAATATAGGTTGTTTTCCCACCTTTACACATCATTGGGCAACAGTCAAAAAAAAAGTGACATGTCACTTAGCACCAGGCAAACCAGCGCAGCTGAGCTGAGAAGTACAAAAACTCACCGAACTGTAGTTATAATAGAACTTAGCAGCACGGAAACCAGCAAAGCAGGGCACCGCATAAACATTGGCAGCTATCATGTTTATCCAGCATTTAGCAGGTCTTATTAGGTCTCAGCAGAGCTTAGCAGAGCACAGCAGAGCCATATATTAAATTAGTCTGCAAAATTTGTATATTAAAATTAAATACTAATTTCTCTTCCATGTATTCAATCCCTGGCCCTACAGCACATGAAGCCATCACTCTACCCATTTAGCTAGATGGATATTTTGAAATCCCCTATAGCTTCACATATATCACTGAGCTACATATAAGCAGTGTTGAGCTCTGCACCACACAAACATGCTTAGATACACTTAAACATCACAATTAAATAAATAATGATATCCTGTTTCTATTTTTTGATGTCTGGCAGGTGTCTGCTGCCTTATCTGTGGCACCTCTTAGCATTGCTGTGCTCCACACCTTGCCCCACAAACATTTTTAAAAAAAAAATAAATAAATAAATAAATAAATCATAATAGATCACTACCTCAGTGCAGGAAGTCTCTTACTCCTCTGCGGACACGGTTATCACTACACCATGCCCTGCACTGATTCAATAAACTTGTTCCTCAGCTCTCCCTCAGCAAAGTATCATCTTTAATATGCATGACACACTGCTGAGGGAAAACCATGTATGCAGACACTGTAACATTCGATGTAGGCTCTATGCTGTGCCTACACGGATTTTATTAAATCCTGGGGAGGGTGTCTATTAAAATGCATTTTCTAAAGGATATGAAATCTGAAACTGAAACAAATGACATTACTTACTAATTTCATTCCTAAGATCATGCCAGAAATTTGTCAGAAAACCAACAATTTTATGAGGAACAGACTAAAATTTGAGGCAAAAATCTGGACATTCTGTGAAAATCTGGACAATTGAGAAGTATGTGTATTGTGCATAGTGGAATAAAAATATAACATGTGTGCTGCACACAGTTTGAAGCCATATCCCAGTTCATAGTGCTTTTCTAGAAGATAATTAGTTCTTGGCTGGCTGTTATATACTGCAATCAGTGGGACAGTCCTATCTGCACTACTGTTAGTTACTGCAGGCATACACTGTTAATCGTACACAGTTCTCAAGATTCTTGCAAAACAAATTACAATAATCCATATATGAAAGGTTTATAAAATTTAGAATTAAATTAGCAATACAAAAGTTGAACCCATTAACTATAATGACATCTTTCAAAGAAAAGTAAAATAAAAAGACATTTATACTAATCCATAGATGCTAAATGTGCATAATTTGTCCTAATCAATGTCTCAGAAAGTGGTTGAGCCTCTTCTCTAACTGCTAGCCCTCAAACCTCCCTCCAGCAAGTTAACCTGCCCAAACTACACTTGAAAGTTGGGTAGAATATGCTATATAAAGAGATGAAACTCTATTCTCTCCTCACACAAACACCCTGTGAGCTATTGATTTCATTTCACCATGCTGGATGTAATACAATGGAAGATCCATACTCATAGGAATATATGGGTACATGATGTCTTTATAACTGACAGTCATCATAGCACTCTTCACAAGTTGAGGTTTACCCCCAACAACAAATATCCACACTGTAGTACAGTTACAATTGAGGAAGAATCCAGCCATTCACAACTCCTTTTTCCAAATAGGTCAGAGTTTCACTTTAACAGAGACAATCATCTAGAACCAAGGTTTACACTACTGGGTGGCTAGCCCTGCTGCTGTAGTTCTTACACACCACACACTCTCATACGCACTCACATCTATGGCCAGTTTACAGTGCCCAATCCACCTACTGCATGTCTTTGAAATGTTGGAGGAAACTGGAGCACCCAGAGGCAACCCACATGAACACAGGGAGGACATGCAGACTCCACACAGAAGGCACTCCTTCCAAGAATTAAATGGGGATCCTCTTGCTGTGAGACAACAACACTAATTGCTGCACCACTACACCACTTGATAATTTAGACAGAATATGTGTGGATAACTGGCTGCCTCATAAGCTGCAGTCCACTGGTTTGTCTACCACCACTGGCATGTGTGCTGGTGTGTTGTTAGCATACACATGCTCTACAGTTTAAATACACATGGCATACAGCAAGGTGGAGGTGCAATTCAAATACAAAATCAGCAAAGTGAAGATCATTGGCTATGTTTGTGCAATGCTCATCAAATAGTATTTACATCTGATCTGCATACTAGAGTCCAATTATGTTTGGATGTACAAAGTGTTACTGCTGAATGAGTCTGTCCATTTTCAGAGCAGAAGACATATTTGGCTGTGCAAGCAGTTCTGCAGTTAGAACCATACAGAAAAATATATGTTGGAAAATACGAATGACATAGCTTAAATAATATTACATTGTACTGTAAGTCTACCTTTCACTCCATGCTGTCAAATATTAATGATTTTTAATATATAGGCTGTACACTGTTGATGTTAGCAATATTAATTGTGTAACAAGGTGTATGCGTATATATACTTTATGTGTGTGTGTGTGTGTGTGTGTGTGTGTGTGTGTGTGTGTGTGTGTGTGTGTGTGTGTGTGTGTGTGTGTGTAGTGCCTCCTGTGCCATCAAAGCTCTACTGTAGCATGCATCGTGCATATATCTGATATGGTTTTCTGTTAATACTTGGTTTTAAGGCTGGAGGAAAGTTTAAGATGAACATAAACTAGCAGGAAAATGAGGTGCTGATGCATGTCATCAGCATTAATGAGACCTTCCACATGGGCTGTGGTGGGAACAGCAATGAGAGGCAGAGAAGCTAGTCTGAGGTGATGGATGATACAACTCCCATTGGCAGTCATTGCTAGGTAATCTTGGATTGCCACAAGAAGGTAAATGATATGAAGAACAAGTCCAAGAAGAGGGCATTGGATCTAAAAACTACCTTCATTGTTAGATGATGCCACCAAGTCTGTGATTTCATACTTAACAATAAGGACAATGTTTTGCTGGTATTAGTGCCAGAAGTAGCCATCCGTGCTGCCATGGATGCAGAAAACATTAGGACCCACTGTAATGGAAGTAAGATGCTATTTTGTGGTATTGTCTGTCACGAGTAGGTAGACAAATACAGGCCTACCCATGTTGAACAGCTTTGTAATATATTGTATCTACAGTGTTACATATGAGACATTGTATTAGACTAAGGAGCACTTTTATAGGCCATTTACTGAGGTGATGTTTTCTTTTACAGCAGTATCTATGGAAAAGCACATCTGCCTCTATCCTTGGCCATGGGCCTGCAGAGTAAGCAGTAGGTCACAGCAAGTGCATACAACTTTTTTGAGTGAGGGGATTACATAAAGAATGTCACACATGAACTATTGTACAGATAATGCTGTTGCTGCCTCTGCAGGCCTTGTTGTTCTTATGATGGGGAGACTGCAGGTACTAGTGGCAGTTTGGTTAACAGCAATGCATCCTCAAGGCAACTGATGCAACACAAATGTAGATCCAGCTCATGCAGATAGCTGTGCAGTGGCCAGTACCACTAGGAATAGAACCAGTTATGATAATGTTGCTTCATTTGGTGAGCATGTTGATCAGGCAGAAATGCAGCCTTCAAATGGTTCTCCACAGTGTACTTGTCATATGACCAATTTATCATCTGCAGATCCTGAGAAAGCATCATCTGTGGGGGTAGATGATGGGAGCATCTGTGCAGATGATGCTCAACATGTAGCAGCTCTTCTATGCCCCATCTGAATGAAGGGCAGATGCATGACTGTACCACCACAGAAGCATCTATGCCGACCTGCTGTTGGGCCTCTTATGAAGGTCTACTTTGATAGAGATGCACATACTGTACTGAGACCCTAGATCAGCATATGACATAGTGTGTACGGGTCTACTTCACCCTGTTGAAGGCCGACAATATCGAAGCTGATATTGTCGGCACCAAAATGTCAAAAGCGAAAGTCATCGCCCGTGTAAACGGAAATCTCCGTAAGGGGAGATTTCCATTTACTGCAATGTAGTGCGATCTCGGAGTTGGTATATTTAAGAAGTGGGGGGGTGCAGAGGGGCTTGCCCCCCTGCATAGAGCAATTTGTGTTGTGTTTGGGTGTTTTTTTTTTTTTGTGTGTGTTCGATGTTCGGGGGTTTTGACATTTTCGTGTCGAATATTACGCTGTCGACAGTTTAAGTTTTCGACAGCGTAATATAAACGCATGTGTACAAATGTACACACTCATGCTAGGATGCTGCAGGATCTGAACTGCAAAATGGATTGCCATTTCAAAGAGTCATGTGTACAGTCAGAGAGGAAGCATATCAAAGTAGTTTAGTATCACATCTTTACCCAACAGCGATGAAGTTGTGAAAATGGCATTACCAAGCTGTGATGAGAGTTTCATACCATGAACTAGTCATCAGCAGTATTGTTGCAAATGGAGTCTATCTTGTACCCCCTCCACTGAAGGAAGGTTGAAAAACTATTATTAAATGTATCTAGTGTGTTTGTGGCAAACCTATCAGATAATGAGACACCATCAACACAAGCACTGGTGGGGACACCAGTTTGGGCCTATCCTCTACCCCTATTTTTGAGATGGAGTGCCACTTGCCTCATATATCATGTAATGGGTGCATTGTTACAGCCATTCTGACATGTTCTGAACATCAAGGGATGTGTGTATGAGAAAGGCACTACAACACACAGCCTGCTACATCTGGCAGAGGCTTGACAGTCTTGGATGGAGAGTTGTAGCTAGTGAGAGCCTGACCTTTGCATGACTGTGGCTAACATGGATTCATGTTCTGTGTGCTTTTATACTGGGAAATGATGGCACTATGTTCTGATCCCCTGATTACATTTCTTAAATCAGAATAGCTCTGTCCTGTTATATAACTGAAATTTCATCATGGATGTTTCATCTTACTTTCAGATGAAGTGTCTGAGTGTGATGGCATCCCACATCTTCTGGGATCCTATGTGTCATTCATGCTGAAAAAGGGCTTAGTGGTGATGGTAGTGCTTCCTTGTCCTTAGGCTCATTATTTTCACACTCTAGGATTGCTGTCACATTTTCTTGCACATTATTTTGGCAACACAGCAGACATTTAGTATTTGTCTGGCTTTTAGTTACATGAGCCTAAGGACAAGGAAGCACTACCATCAGCACTAACCCCTCATCACAAAAGGGTTCTTATCCAGGAAAAAAGAGGTCATTGTTCCCCTCTGCTCAGCACTCTTTAGACCCATTATAGAGTACAACGCCCCTTTTGGAATGTACCTCACAAGACATCTGCAGCAGCTGGAAAGGCCAGAGAAGTATCTCACAAAGAGGATTACTGACCTCAAACAGATGCCCTACACCTACCATCTCAAAAAACTCCAACTTTACTCCATAGAATATCGCCTGCTCTGAGGAGATCTCTGCCTAACATATAAAGCTATGTTAAACCCAGAGCTGTTGGACATACTACACCTAAAGAAATCCCAATCCCTCCAAGCTATATGCTCTAGGGACCTAAACCTTGTCACCACAATAAACAGGACATGCTGGAAGAATAGATTCCTGTCCCAGAGACTTCCTATACTCTGGAATAAGCTACCCATCTATGTCATATACAAAAAAAACAGTGGTTTGCCAGGTAAAGCACCCTCAATGGAAGAAGAAAGACACAAATGCAGTAAAATCCGAGGTGTGCACCATGTGCTGTGAGGACAGAACTCTGTCCAAGTAGCTGAACAACAAGACTGCAGTTCGTTTTTATGGTTTTTACTAATAAACCTTGGATTTTATCGACTTGAGAGTGTGACTTTATTCACTTGTTGTTCAGCTACTTGGACAGAGTTCTGTCCTCACAGCACATGGTGCACACCTCGGATTTTACTGCATACCCATCTATGTCAAGCAAAGTTCCTCATTAGCACTCTAAAAGAAAAATCTTGATGAGTGGATGGGAAATACACCCCGGATATCACTTCTGTGGATCTGCTCAACAGGAGCACAGGAAATTAGCTTTCTTGGGTGGCATAAGCCAGGGAACCCTGTTGGCTAGGCTTACTTAGACCCTTGGGCCGATAGCCTAGTACCTATCTATGAACCTATTAACCTATTTGCTGGAATCAGCCACCAGAGTCACACAGTCATCCAGACTGGGAAAATGAATCTTCTGGTTACCAGTTTCATATTTTCTTGTGTCCATTGATGATGGATGGTACCACTGGAGGTCTCATGAGCAGCTGTTTTTATGGACCTTAAGAGTGTTACTAGCCATGGTTTGAGTTAATATTCAGAATCACCAAGCAGATGTTCATGAGTGATGCATCTGATCTGAAATGCATTGGATATGTCAACGGAGTACCAGGCATTGGCATCATGGATACCCCTTCTCCTGCAAACAGACACAAAAATCTATATGGAATATATGAATACAAACTATCTAGTAGTTCATTGAATCACAACATTGTCAGTTAAGGTGTGCAGCTGCATTGTTTTTAATGTGTCTATGTATTGCTGCATGTATGCAAGTCGTTGTAACAAGAATGCTGGATAGCCCACAAAGTGCATGGAATCTGCATATTGTGAGTTGACTCAGTCTGTGTTTCAGAGATATTTATATATACTGGCCTACGTGAGCAAGCAAGCAAGCCAGGAGCTGAAGAATAAAGCGGGTCTATATCAGTTCATTAGAGATCCACTTCAGTAAACCTGACTTCATTAACTCCAAACCACCGAACTTCGCTTCTGCAAATGTTCACACTGAAAAAAGATTTCACAAGGGAAAGAAAGCACTTGGCCAATACCACATCAGTACACAAACCACAGTATGTCAAACCCACCCAAGTGGGGGGCTGTGACCTCCCCCCAAGTATATATACCAACTCCAAGATTGCACCACAGTGGGGAAAAGGGCAAAGTTGTGCTGTTAGCCAACTGCTTCCTTTCCCTACTTAAGTCTTTTGTGGATGTGAACTTTCGCGAAAGTGAACTTTGGTGGTTTGGGGTTGATGAAGTTAGGTTTTCTGAAGTGAATCTTGATATAAGCCTGAATAAAACAACTGGCCAGTGCCTATGCCTTTTGTGTCTTAGAAATGTGTTTATTTCCAGGATGGTTATTGCAGATATAGCGCTGGTTTTATGGGTTACTGCCTCTACCTCTGCCACATAATGCTTCCATGAAACAACACAACTCTCATAGTTCATCTGATATTAAGATATGTGTAAAGAATCCAATAAGCTGTGCTTGTCTGGTGAGACCAATGCAGAGGATCTGTGGATCAAAGTACCACCCAATACTGCAGCATTGCATGATTGCCTCAGAGTTGTGGCTGTTGTTGGAGCATTTGAATCTATAACATGGGGAATGAAGAATGCTATGCTATGTACTTTTTTTTAAAATTCATTGCATTACTGTTTGCAGTTTGTATGCCACTAAATGTATGTATGGCTTTATCCACTAATGTCTCTTTAGTCTCACTTACTTAAAAAAACAAATGCAATTGTTTTAGAGATACAGGGTAATTAAAACTATTCCAACAAATCTGACCCTATTTCCATGCTATGTATCTCTGCAGCTTTCTTTACAGATATGTAATAGTATAAAACTGTTTTTTCTTTGTTCTTTACAAGTGGGAACTGGTATAAAAAGGATGTGTTTTCCTTTCTTCTCACTCTTCCTGGCTTGACATTTAAGTACTATTGTGCATACAAATGTTTTTTTTGTTTGTTTGCTTCTGTATATACATTGGCATGATATTTCTTGATTTGTCTTTTTTAGTGCACATCACCACTTTGTATTCAATGCATCTTATCATAATGTTTATAGATTCTCATCTATATATGTTTGCTTCCCTTCTGTAGTTACTGTATGATTGTCCATGGCTGTGGCTGAAAGTGGTCACCTCATTAACAAATATTATTTAAATAAATAAATATGTTTAGATGTAATAGTGCGCATTTCCCATGCATCACGAACTTCATATTTTGTTGCAGTTTAGCATGGTAGATTCATATGCATTCTACTATCATACTGTATGTGCACTTACTTTCTGCAGTTACTTTGCTTTTGTTTATGAAACATGCAAAGACTTAGCATGCATTATTTACTGAGTACAACTGCTATGCATTGTGTACAGTATTGAGTAGGCTCTACTAGTTTGAGCTTAATCATATGCATGCAAATTCAAAGCAAAATTAATACTTTCAGAAACCATACCATATTCATTGAGCAGCCTAGAGGAGGACAAAGGAGAAGACCAATCTGCTGGTAATATTTTCCTCACATGGGAACCTTAAAGTGCAGTATGAAAAGCCAGTAAGATGCTTAGGTTCATAGGTAGATGGGTGGATTGTCAAAATTCCAGTCTAGAGGGCATCAGTCAGACCACAAGGCCACAAGTGAGCTCTGGAGCTGAAATTAGGTGGATAATAAACAGATAACTCAGATTGCTTGCACCATTGAAGGGAATAAAGAAGTTGTGGAATAAGACAAGACAACGGAACTTCAGCACATGTAAAATAGAAGAGACTGTCAGAAAAATAAAAGAATACGCCACACCATTTGCGTAAGCAGGAGGACTGAATCTGAAGAAACATAATGGTAGAACACATAAACATAAGTGATCTTTGCAATAAGATAGTAGGGTTGAAGATATACTGAAGGATATACTCCTTGATGAGTGAGCATCAGAACAAATTTCATTTTATAAAGCACTGATGCATTTTATTCGTATTCTTTTACTTTTATATTTATTTATTTAAAACTGCTTAGTGGGGTACATCAGTAGTCATATTGATCAATTTAGGCTTAGCACAGAAGAAAACAGAGCAGTAATAGAAAAATAGTTATAGTAGCATAAAAATATAAAACAGACATCAAAGGAAGATGCAACATGTATAAACAACATTAAACACATGGCACACCAAGCATTTGGTACATTGTACAGCAATAATACTTTAATAGCATGAAAACTACAGCTATAAAAATGCTAAGGAGTGATAGAATTCAGCAGATTTGTTGTTTATACAATTTTTACTTAGGTCTGGCATGTGTATATGTATGCAGATATTGCTGTATGAAGGAAAGCAACTACACTTAGCTATACTGGTGGGATTGTTTTGGAAGCGGTCTGAATTTCAGTATAGGAAGTTAATCTTTTTAGGTTGCATGGTAGTGCTTCCTATAATTTTGGGTCTATGATGTAATAGCAGTGATTTCTGCACATGAAATTTTAAGGAGCTGGAAGCCTGGGACTGTTCTCCAAATGTGATCTAAGATCACGGTAGGAAATCTTTCTAAGATAGCCTTCTATCAAAGAAGGAAAATCTTCTAGTTATAATAGTTTGAACAACAGACAACCTAAAAGTCTGCCTCTGTATTTGATTGACAATCACTTCACTTTGCATATGGTGGTACAATAGCATTCTTTAAAGGAGGCTAGTCCGATGATCTTACACAATTTACTGAAGCTGATATGGTGAGAATTTAGGTTTTACTTGGGGCAGATGCAATTAAAAGTAGACCATACTCAGATTAGTAAAGCAAGATGTTTTTACCTATTGCAGTTCTGGGGATAAGAAAAAGGAAAAAAACAAGGGGATAAAAATGTTTGATTCTCCGTTCCAGAATAAAAAGGTTTTTATTTTTGCTTGTTTTATTTATTTATTTTTTCAGCATGGAGCTGAAAGTTCATGTTTTTACCTAACCAAATGCGTAGATATTTAACTGAAGATTTTAGCTCTAGTGTTAGCCCTAAGTTTCTGTGTGGCAACAAAAAGCACATCTTTTGCTTTTGAAGTGTAAAGCAGTGATTTCATATTTAGTAGTTAAGGTTATTTTTCCAGTTGGGTGTTTAAAAGTGAGAGGGAGGAATTTAACCTGTATATAATCATATTATCAGCATAGAGTACTAGTGAAAGTTGGACAGGTCCTGGAGATTTTATTAATACAGACTGAGAAGAGTAAAGGGGCAAGTAGAGAATCCTATGGAGCATTGCTGGTTAAAGCATTTGTGTTGGAAAGTGAGGACCCAGTCTTAACTAAGAATGAATGTCTGTGACATAGATTTTGAACCATTTGGGAGCACCATGCCTAATTCCTAGGGCTAAAAGATTTGTTAAGTCTAGAAAGTTGCATTTCAAATGCTTATTGGTGTTCACAGTTGTTCATTGCAGAAAGCAGGAAAGTACATTAGGGATAGGAAGGTCAGATTACACGTGTGAGCTGCAGCATTAATCACAGGAAACATAACACGTTGTCAACAAACAATTTACCATAGCCTGTCTGACTGAACCGAGCGTACCCAGTCATGATACTATATAATATATAAACAACAATATATAAAATATTGAAAGTAAAAAGATTATATTATCTGAAAAATATAGTAATTAAAACCAGCTGTTCTGTAGTTGTGGGCAATGGTTCACTAGTAAGGAATGAGGTTCAATCCTGATTTGTAATCACCGTAGAATTTGCTTTTTTTTAACATCTGCCTGAACATATTACAACCACTGTCTCTATATTCTAAAGGAAATACCTGCAAACCATTTTAAATGTAGAATGGCTGCATCATTTTAATTTGTTGATATTCATTGTCTACATAAAATACAGTGATTGGTTTAATCATGAAGCAATTCAAATAGAAAACTTCTTCCTTTCAACTAGCAGCATCTAGAAATTAAAGAATTCTGATTAGTGTGCTAGCAGATATATTATTTCCCTGTAATTTAGTTTCATAAACTGAAGCTTTTGGTGCTTTCTTTTTCGGTAAGACTTTACATGGAAAAAGTTTGATGGTAACATTTTATGATCTCCTTATCATATCCTTTGTCTGTTTGCTCAGATATGTACCTGTATGAACGAGTAAACATTGTTTCTTAGTAAACTTATATTTTCTTAAGATATTTACTGTTCTTGATGCATTTCTTTATTTGGTTTACAATGCTTTCAGTGTTCTACTCTTATTTTTAAATTTCTGTCTGCAAAATTGTAATCCTTTATCTAACCTGCATACTGCGCGTGACATAAATGCATTAATTTTTGTTTCTTAAACTTGTGTGTAAACTATGCATAAGATTAGCTAAGACAGGCAATGAAATGTTTTCTGTTCATGAATATTGATTCAAACCATCCTTTAGCTTACTTGTTAATGTGTTTTTTATGTAGTGTTGTTAAGTTTATCTTTCACAGTTGTAATGCGGTTTTGTTTAAAGTGTGAGAATCAAACTGTGCAAATAGCATGAATCAAACTATTTTACAGTCATGTATCCTAAAAGAGTGCTTCTGCTTTAGGCGTTTTAAAGTCTATCCCATATTTCCCATTGAACATTAACCATGAACACACTTTGTGGTAAACATATACCATACAATGAACTGCCAAAGAAAGAAAGAATAAAGAAAAAAAAAAAACTCTACGTCTTCAAAGTTTGAGATCTTAAAGGCAGGCATTAATGCATGGCACTACATGAAATGGTGCTGCTGTGTTCATCATATCTGTATAAAATGAACTATAATCAATGTATCTTCTTGAAGAACTATTATGCTTCACTGTGATAAAGGTAGGTGACTAGACAAACTGACAGGAAGATGGACGGCCTAATAGATAGGAATACAGCTCACCTAATCAGAACAAGAGAGATAGAGAGAAGGATAGAGTGTGTGTGTATATGTGAGCGTGTGTGTGCGTGTGTGTGTGTGTGCATCTGTGTTTTGTGTATCTGTGTGAAACACATGAAGATAGGGAATAAGGTAAAGAGAAATATATTTAATTTATGTAGGTATTTTTTTTGTTTTGTCACTGTTTTGTATTTTAACTACTACAATAGGCTGTTTATAGTGGAAAAATATTGCTGCATATATAACATGTAATATTTTATTTTTTGATGACCTATATTTTGACAATGCCATCTATCTAATCTATATAATGAAATTGTTCTATGGTTGCAATTTCATTAGAAGTAAGTTCTGATTATTTCTAATAATAGGCTATTTTTTAACATTGTTAGTTGAAAGAAAACACCAGAATGATAATTTTATAACATTTTTGGAAGGACTAAAATTACTTATAGATTCATAGATTCATAAATTGCTACTAGGCTAACAACTTGCGGGGTTTTATATGCCTAGCCAAGTTTTTCCAAAGTTTTTCCAAAAGAATAATGATGTCTTACATCCAAACAGTACATTGAGATCCAGGCATCTATAAGCTACCTCTCTCCACATGGGACATTGTTGGCAAGCCCAGTGTAAATTTCCTGTTCCCTATCCATTGGTCTAGGTTGTGCTTAAACTGGGTAATGGACAAACTTAGCTTCATATGGATGGGAAGCCTGTTCCATAGGATGGGCAGTCTCTGGGACACAAAGCTATCTTTCCAACATGTTCTGTTTAAGTCACAGATGAAATGCAATCCCTATACCTTGAATTTCTGATACTCTCTGACTTCTGAATATGTAGGCGATTCATAAGTGCGGGGTTTGCGGATGCCTCGTAGGTCAGACATAGATCACCCATCAGCAGTCTATAGAAGACTGAGTAGAGGGAAGTGGCTTTAAGGCACTCTGCATAAGGTAGCTTTGTTATGTCTTGTATTCTTTTTGTAAGAAATCTCTGAGATCACTCTAGTTGCTGCATATGCCTGGTCAGGTGCATATCAAAGGGAGCACTGCATTCTATGATTGGTCTGATAAGGACAGAGCACCTAGATGCCATGTTCTTACCTATAAGCTGAGCAACATGAAAGGATTTCCTCACCACTGCGGCCATTTGGTGGTCGAATGTAAGACAACTGTCTACGTATGTACCAGATCCTTGACCACTGGGTCGACTCATAGAGGCTTATTATCGACATGATAACTAGCTGGAATGTTTGCTTTCCCAAAGGATACAACCATGAATTTCTTAACATTGGGTTTAAGACCATGATTTTGCACAATTTGTTTGTCAGAGATAGACCTTCTTGAAGAATGATAGTGTTTGCAGGGGTGTCAACGATAAAACCCATCTTGCAACCATAACATGAAAGAATATCAGATAAGGCAGTGTTGTACTAGACTGCACATATCAATAGCATTTAATTTTAATATCTCATCATGTTAGACTGCATCTGTTCAATATCAAATTCTTTTTCAGTTTCTATTGCTCATTTTAGGCATTTTTTATTAAAGTAGTATTGTGTACTCTTTTAATATGAAGTGGGTGGCTGCACTGACAGTGGAGTAAATCACTTGACTGATTGAATGATTGATTGAATTTATTTTGACATTTGATTGCCAGGAAAGTCCAACTGGACAGGCGCCCATTTTCAGCATAGGCTCCAGTAGAAAAGCTCCATAAAACATTTTAAGAACAATGATTCTACAATCTTCAAAAATAATAAT
Source organism: Protopterus annectens (assembly GCF_019279795.1). NCBI lineage: Eukaryota > Metazoa > Chordata > Ceratodontiformes > Protopteridae > Protopterus > Protopterus annectens. Next base: position 666,005,609 of record NC_056728.1, on the reverse strand, counting down.
AAAAAGAAAAAAAATCTGTAGTTTAAATAATTATATCAAATTAAGCTTAATGTAAAAACATTGGTTAAAAATAGATACAAGTTATATGACAATGATTTAGTATTTACAAATGTTTGAGCCACTTCATAGAAAAATCAAAGGCAATTTAGTAGAATACAAAGCAGGGTTCATGGCATATTTAGAAAAATAGTCAGAGGAGACAAACTAAGGTATAAATAGGTAATTGTTCATACCAAGGGATATAGTTTATCCTGTGGATGAGCAAAAACAGCACCAGATTTTGACTATGATGTCTTTCAGAATGGATTTAAAGAACCGGAGGTAGGGAATTGACCTGATGGATACAGAAGTTCCATGCCTTAGCAACATGGTATGAGTACGGACCATGCCCATCAGATTTGATAGGTTTGTGAACAGAGAGGAGTTTCTGGTCACTGGATCATAATGACAGAGTGGGAACATAATTTTGTACAATGGTATTTAATGCTAGACAAGCAGGTAGATGCTGGATAATTTTAAATGTGGTAAAAAACTGTGTATATGTTAGTTGGGGCAGTTTAAATCAATTTAGGCTTTTTACTGTTATGCAGTTTTATCTATTACTCTATCTCTGTATATATATATATATATATATATATATATATATATATATATATATATATATATATATATATATATATATATATATATATATATATATATATATATATATATCTAGGTCTTCTTCAGATGATTGAACTTTCAAATGTTTGACTTTCATATGGCCGAGACCATATGATCGAAAGTTTAAAAGTTTGAGCATCTGATAAAAAAGTAAAACAAAAGAAAAAAATGATCTGAACATTTGTAGCAAGGTGTCAAGCCCCCAGCACCCCCCATGCCCCATGCTATTTATATATACCAACTCTGAGATTGCACTAGAGTGAGGAAAAGGGAAATCTTCCCATTCTATGCTGTATGGAGATCTCCGTTAAGAATGTTCGAACTTTCAAAAGTTCGGTCATATGGTCTCGTTCATATGAAAGTCGAACTTTTGAAAGTTCAATCATATGAAGGGGACCTATATATATAGGTCTACCTGATAACACCAACACGCCAAAACACCTACAATGAAATAACTGGCATGACAAAACCAAAAAAATAGAAAGTTCAAAAACACGAAATTTCACATGCCCGACAAACCACAATCCCAACAATCAACAAAACAAATACCTTTCCCGGAAAACACACACACAACACAAGCACACCAAAAAGCTTACAAACCTACACTAAACCTTACATACACAACTATCTATGCACTAACCTTAACCCAAACCCTAACCCTAAGGTCCGTCACTATCGCACACTTACCTTACCCACACCCTAACCCTAACTCACTTAACCCGCCCCTAAACCTAAAGTCCGTCACTATCGCACACTTACCTGACATAGACCCATATATATATATATATATATATATATATATATATATATATATATATATATGTATATGTATATACAGAATTCTAACATTTTGTACATATGAACATCTAAGAAAGTAAAACTGTGCTAAACATGCTTAAATTTAAAAGTTAAAGGACTAAATACTATGGACAATTAATGTATTGTAATATGTTTTGCTATATTTGTACAGTTATGAAAGATAAGCACAGGCTGTCTTGGGCTCTTCAGACAACCATTTTCATTCACAGACCATTCTTTACTGCCTTGGATCAACACTGTGTTCCACATGAAGCAAGAATCATGCATCTACAGTACTCAATGAGCTGGTGAATGTAAAAGACCTCAGTGCACTGCCCAGTTGCAGTATCTCCATACCTCTGTATTCATGGACACTTGAACCATGCAAATGAGGGACAAGGCATGATTTCAAAAGTATAAGGGAATTTAAATGTCTGTGAATTAGTACTTAACATGACAGTACAAATCAACTCCTTGGTGCAGGGCAATTTGTGCTGCAGTGCTATTTTCTATGAATCTCGGAATCTACTATGGACAAGCAAGTCTTTAACTTTGTCTATCCTCAGGCAGATATAATACGTTAGAATCAGTGCTAATTGTAAAAACTGGGAATAGGTGCACCACATGGACAAACACAGAGCATATGGATAACATACATAATTATGCACTGACAGGCATGGCAAATTTTTATTAGTACCTGTGTATGCTAATAGACTGAGTCAACCAGTTATTTATTTTCTACCATTAGTGATTTTCTGTTGTCCTCAACCCTCTTTCTGTGGGTGAGAGTTCAAGTCCATGTGCATGTTCTGTCAAAGTGCACAGTTGTTGCTGTCCCAGAAATGGATAGCTATGGTTCTTTCCTACACCCTTCTTGCACATCCCTACCTGCCTTCCACTATGTTTTTCCCCCTGCTTGCACCCCATTCTCCACTTTCCTAGCTCCTCATTTCTTTTCTTTATATTTTTTAGCGAGATGCTGCACAGCATGCCGCATTGAGTATCTTTGCTAAGCTCAGCAAAATAGAGGTATATTGATTATATGTGTCCTTAAAATTCTATTACACATTTACAAAATGAACACCTGTCCTATATTTCAAGCCTGAGACCCTTGCTCCTGCAGACCAGTGCATTAACCTGCCATGCCATGCACCTTTTGCTTAAAATAGGTGCTTTAAAAAACATAGTAATTGCCAGTTACAGGCATTAAGCACGTTTCAGCTTAGCTGCATGCCATGGCTTGCAGCGCCATGCAAACTTGAATACAACTTAATGAAAAACATTGACGTGCTCCTGGGACTCTGGTGCAACAGTACACAACTACAAAGCCAAAGACATAATAATGGGTCTAAGTGAGGCCTCTGATAGAAGGTACATGTGCCCTTTTATCAGCAACATATAGAAAGACACCTGCTAAGGCATTAATGGCAAAATACATCTGCAACTGGATCCCTTGTGCAGAAATATATCCATATAATGCCTTTCACATACTGATGAATGTAGTACATGATTGTCACAGCCTGTAGATGTGCACATATGTCTTGCAAATGCACCTGCTGCAGCAGTTACTCAGTAGCTCAGTCTGTTAAATGTCTCATAAACAGTACATTATTCACACACACACAGTCTGGGTTCCTATCAGATGGTTGAACTTCTACAAGTTCGAACCTCATATGGTTGAGACCATAAGTTCAAATTTGCAGAAGTCCGAGCGTTTCAACAGAAATCTCCGTAAGGGGAGGTTTCCATTTTGTTCAATGTGGTGCAATCTCAGAGTTGGTATATTTAAGTAGCAGGGGTGTGGGGGGTGCAGGGGTGCTTGTCCCCCTGCTTACAACAGTTTATTTTGTTTTCTTTTCTTTTTTTTTTTTTGTTTTTTATCCATAGTCGAAGTTTTTTTAATTTCAAAAAGGATGGTTCGAACATTCCATGTTCGAAGTTATTAAACTTCGACTATGTGATATAGAACTCACAGTCCTGGGTTCAAATCCAGTAGTGTGTAGCACCGAATTTCAGTATTGTGAAGCCAGCAATTAATGACAGTGTCATGCACTCTTTATTCACATGATGCATGTCAAATGAATTGACTGCTTTTAACTGATGGAAGTCACAGGCCTGCAGGTAGGAACACACTTCATGTATTCCTATAGCGAATGTTTATGTGCATAAATTGTCAAGTCATGCAGTAATATGCATTCACAGAAAATGTGAACTCAGGTGCTATGAATGAGGGCCACTAACATCACAGTGCATCACAAAATTCTGTCAGAGTCACAGTGCAGATTACAGCAGTTAAACAACGAACATACACATTTAATATCCCTGCTTGTTGTAACATGGACTGCCTTCATGCATGCTGCAAATCACCATTAGACTGTAATACATAGCCTGGCATATGAACAAAGGTGGACATATTCACACACACACACACACACACACACACACACACACACACACACACACACACATATATATATATATATATATATATATATATATATATACCCATCTTGCTCAAGGACACACCAAACATGTTGCCTTGTACTCTGTTATCCTAACATACTTACCTTAAACACATGCCTTCATCGGAGTGTGCAGGGTACTCTCACTCTGGGCCTGGCTCTACAACAAGGCTGACACAGCTCACACAGTTACTCCTACAGCTTGTTGTCCTCCAAAATCTTCATACTCTCTGCCTATGTCTATTACCTGCAGCAGTAGCTGCAGCCTGTACCATAGCCATCTCTATGTAAAGGTGTCTGCTACATACCTACCCTCTGCAATGATGTAGTCTCCTCACTCCAGTAATGTCCAGCACAACATACCAGAAAGGGTGCCTAAGCTACATTAAGGCCTTATATATTCTACAGTGGTTGCATGTCATTGGCTGATGACAGAGCAACGCAGCTTTGTTGGCTGCAATTAGCATTTCAGAACCACAGATTGGTTTAGAGGTAATCACCTGCTGCTGGGAAGCATGTTTAAAAGGCAAGCAGCTGGCTATGTGGAACCATTCTGTATGAGACCCTCCTCACACAGAGCATGCCATTGTGACAAATATACTATCACCACATTTCAACAGGGGAGTACTGCACTCCATCAGATATGTAAATGTTTTTGTGTACAACAGGTGGCAGATGGGTGAATAGACTTATGGGGAATAGTGATTACACCATTAAGCCTCTCTTAGACCTGTGATAAAGACAAGTTACTGACCTCCTACTGTCTTACACATACACAGCACATAGAAAACATCAAGGGTGCATTGTCTTTTGTCATTGTGGCACACTGGTCTTGGACTGTCCCTTTGTAGTGGTTGTAATAGCACACTACTATTCATATGGCATTGTTCGTACAACATATTATCGAGGGGTTGCCCACAGGAGACACACCACAGTAGACCTGGGTGTTGGGTGTATGATAATACAGCACTAGCTATCATGGCACACATGGGAATACCTGACTATTGCTACTGTCTCAGTTGTATCCCCACACCTTGTTTGTTTGCACACTGTGGAGTATGACATGTGTGAGCAAGAAGTGGTTAGTGCCAGCCATTCTGGCCTTGCTGTATCTGTACATAGTGTCCATCCACATATGTGATCCTGTAATGTTTTCCCCTTTTGTTGTCTTTCAAAAATGATACATCATAGATAGACCCTTCTCAGGTGCGGAGAATGAAATTATACTGGAAGCACTAAAGCAACATCATCACATCCTATTTTCCAGGGAGAGACAAAGCAGGGAACAGTGGGCTCCATTGTCGGCGGACCTTGTCCATGATGTGAATGGTATTGGCCAGCAGGTCAGGACATATGTGCAGGTTTCACACTGGGCAACTGACATGATAAATGCTGCACAACAAAGGACAGCAGATGTAGGCAGGGATCGTGTTGTCACCAGAGGAAGGCCTGTAGTGGAACAACCACTCTCTGCAACTGAAAGAATTCCTGGTGTACTTAGGCACACACAACAGCTCCCAGGCATCCATCACACCATATATTGTGGAGGTGGGTGCCATAGTTTCCACAGCTGAGGAGCATGCAGGTAAGCTTACTGTGATCAGCATTGTAGTACTTTAGCAGTCCGTGTGTCAGGCTGTAGATACATTTATGTGGGTGACAGGTCTTTGTTCTTTGGGAGTGTTATCCTCAGTTATACACTCATATTCAGATTGTGACCAATACAACAAGTATTTTTACACATTTTTGGGTATCTAAACTATGTAAAATTCTACTCTACGTACAGCTATTTTTTTTTATTTGTAATCTTTATCTTTACTTTAGATATCTTTTCTTTATTTGTTCTATGTAGAGCTTTTCTCCCCGGGCCTCTGCTGAAAATAGACATTCCATCCAGTCAGACTTTCCCAGCAATCAAATGTAAAAATAAATAAATAAAAATAAAAAAAATACTGTAAATGTGAGATATATGCATGCATTACCTTGTTGTACTGCAACATGCATTGGTACTGATATTAGCCCACCCTCAACTTATAGGTTCATAGGTAGGTACTAGGCTATCTGCCCAAGGGCATTTATAAGCCTAGCCAGAGTGTGTAAGCTTTCGCCGCCCCATTGATTAATTAACTGATCCTATGTCAAGCAGAGACAATGAAGTGATCCCAGGGGTGTATTTTCTATTACACATCCACTTGTCAAGGTTTCTCTTGAAGAGTGTTAGTGAGGGGCTATGCCTGATGTAATTTGGAATTTTGTTCCAAAGCATGGGGAGTCTCTGTGACAGGAATCTATCACTCCAGCATGTTCTATTTATTGTTGTGGTGAGGTTTAGCTCACTAGAGCGCGTGGCTCGCAGTGACTTGGATTTCTTTAGGTGGAGCATGTCCATCAATTCTGAGTTGGACATGGCTTTGTAAGTCAGGCAGAGATCACCTCTTAGTAAGCGATATGCTACTGAGTACAGCCTGAGTTTTTTCAGTCAGGCTGCACAGGACATATGTTTGAGACCAGTAATCCTCTTGGTGAGGTACTTCTGTGGTCTTTCCAGCTGTTGTAAGTGTCTTGTGAGGTACATCCCAAATGGGGCATTGTGCTCTCTGATGGGCCTAATGAGTGACGAGTGGAGGGGCCCTATAACCTCTTTATTTCTAGATGCAAACCCTTTAGTAATTAGATGGGTCACATAGAAGGATTTCCTAGCTACTTTGGCAATATGATTGTCAAAGGAGAGATTACTATCTACCTGGGTCTCCAGATCTCTTATTACTTCTTCTGTATTAAGGGGCCTGCCACCTATGTGGTAATTCGTGGGTGTTTTGTTTTTCCCTAACAGGATGACAATGTATTTTTTGGCATTTAGCTTGAGGCCATGACTTTGACACCAGGTGTCCATCTCAGTAAGGCCCTTTTGGAGGATGTCCGTGTCAGCCAGAGAGTCAATTATGGCTCCCAGTTTGCAGTCATTGGCGAACTTGGTTAGTTCATAGTTCATAGATTAGTACTAGGCTAACTGCCCTTGTGGGCCATTTTGAGCCTAGCCAATTACCCCATGTGAGAATCAAACCATGCACCTTGTGTCTGTAAGGTAAACATCTTAACCATTATGCCAACCTCCCTAGCCATAGTCCTCTTGTGTTTGCCTGTACTTTTGAGAAGTATATGCTGAACAGTAGGGGTCCCAGGACCGAGCCTTGCGGGACACCACTTGTGACTGGTTTAGAGTCAGACCTGGAGACGGCTATTCTTACCGTGTAAGTCCTGTCTTTAAGCTGATTGGCAACCCATCTCGTGACGTAGGGGTTTACGTTCAGGCTGGTGAGTTTTTCTGTAATACTCGAGTGGAGAATGGTGTCGAAAGCCTTGGCGAGGTCAAGATAGGCTGTGTGAACCACCTTTCCCTTGTCTATGGCCTTGGTGACTGTCTCGAAGAAGTCACCCAGGTTTAGTAGGCATGATCTGCCCTTAACAAAGCCGAACTGGGTTGGGTCAAGTGTTTGGAGTTTCCCAATGTCTTTGTTAATGAGTTCCATGATGATGTGCTCCATAGCCTTGCAGACCAGGCTAGTGAGGCTTATGGGGCGATAGATACCAGGGTCAGTTGTGGCCCCCCCTTTGTGGAGAGGAATAACCATTGTTGTGCACCATTCTATGGGCACATAGCCTGTGGAGATGCTGTGGTTGAACAGCGTGTTTAGGTGGGGGTTAGTTCGTTCTGTAGTTCATGCAAGATGCAGCCTGGGACACCATCTGGTCCCACTGACACTGTGTTTTTGGCTTTTGAAAGGGCTGTTTTCATTTGTGCGTCTGTGATTTTTGGGACAATACACTTTTCCGGTATTGTTGTGGGCCCTTTTGGAGGTGAGAGGGGGTGAAGTTTGCATTGAATCTATCTGCTAGGATGTTGGCAATATCAGTAGGTTCAGTATATTTTGTGCTATTTTGCACTAGTTCAGTGCATATCTGTGAGTTGCCACTTAGATTCTTAACATAGCTAAAGAAGGCTTTGTGGTTATCTTTTGAATCCTTGGCTATTTTTCTTTCGAAGTCAGCCTGGGATGATTTCATGAGGGACCTCATTTTCTTACTGATACTGATCAGGGATGTCTTTCCTTCTTGGGATTTGCTTTTTTTCTAAACTAGTTTCCTCCTTCTATTGTATATCCTGTTTACTGTAGGGATCCACCAAAATGGTTTCCTTCTCTTAGAGGAGTGAGTCTTGGTTTTGCTAGTGATGGCACGATCCATGCATCCTTGTAGATGCTCTTAGAGTGCATTTGTAAAGGTTTCTGCATCTTGGGAAGCATTATCCTTTAGCGTGGGGGCTGTGAAACTTACCACCCCTGTCTTAAGTAAGGTGAAGTTTGCTTTAGAAAAGTTTTTTACTGTGGTTTTCTTAGTTGGGGGTGGTGGTGGGGTGTGGACATCCAGAGTGATTAGTTTCTGGTCTGATCTAACCAGTGATGGGTTGACCTCTGGTGTGGAACACCTGTCGCTCATGTTGGTGATGACCAGGTCCAATATGTTTTCACCTAACTTTTCACATGACCTTCAGGTATTGCTGAAGGCCATGGTCTTGCTCCTGGTAAGCATGGCACTTGTTTTGTTAATTATATTCCCAGTACAGTTAAGGGCCAGAATAATACCCTATGTAAATATAACTATGTGTGTAAACAGCATAGGATGTTTTTAAATTCCAGTCTAGAACGTGTACCTAAGGTTTCTAAAAGGGATAGTCACAGAAGTGTAGTTCAACAAACAGATACACTTTGGCAGTTACAGTTAAGAGCAGATAAGGCACCTGGTTTAAATGAGACAAGGACTCTAAAATGCCTTCTAAAATACAACAGGTTGAAGGTAAATACATTAGGCAGTTAAATGTGCATTTCCATATATTTGTTAAGAGAGTTGTACTGGGTTTTTATGTTTTGTTTTTTTCAAGTATAGTGTTATACTGATTAATTAAAAGGCAATTATTACTGGTCATGTTTTACTTGATTTGCTTCAAGTAATTTTTATAAAGGTCCTGAGCTGAATTTTGTTCTGAGGAAGTGTTCTGTGGGCAAAAGCAGAGAAGAAAGTTGTTTGATCGCTAATCCAGTTGTGGGTCTTCATTTTTATGAGTCTTGGAGGATTGTCATACAAAATAGAGCAGGTATTAATGTACCATTTTTTCTTTCTTATTGCAGATGACCATGGGGTTGGTGTCTGTCCCCTACACAACCTCATATCAGTGTCTCTTTGGACTCTGATGATGGTGGCCACAGTGAGGCACAGGTGTGGATGATGGGAGCCGAATCTGTCCCAGAGGTAGACATCCTTTTTTTGCCCCCATTTTCACAACACACAGTCTGTATGCCCACTCATACACTATCCTCAGAGGCCACAGATATTGGATAGTCAGAGGATAGGGACATTGAACATGAAAGTGTGCAACTATGGCTCCATTGAGTGTAGACACTAGCCACAGCCAGAGAGGTGGTGAGGTCCCACACAGGAGGATTGACAGGGGTGCTTGTAGGAGGCCTGCTGTTTGTCCACAACCTGTTGCAGGTTTCACATGATGGGTCACTCGGTACATGTGTCAGGCCATCATGAAGGCACAGGCACGTTCTCAGCAGAGCAACAAACTTATGCTTAGGGTTATGGATGCAGCACAGTCTGACATCCGTGACTGCCTACATTGCATTGGGGTCACCCTGGATTGGTTCATTGATGCAGTGTACAGATAGTGGGCTGAGACAGTGTGTGTCTTGACCACACATTGTCTGTGCTAGAACATGTGGTTGGAGTTCACTGTCAGATCCGTGGACGTAGGTCAGCAACTCCATCTGCTGAGAGTTCATGTGGCAGTGCACACTCATGCTCCCATAGTGGCATTACATCCAATGCTACAGAGGGGAGTGTGCTGTCCACACCATGATGTGGCATGCCATGGGCTCATGGTCCTGGGTAGTCCTGGGGGGTACATGGTCCCAGCAGACAGCAGTCACCATCAGGTACTAGCACCGCTTCTGACATTGGGCATGGCGGTGCCAGTGCAACTCCTGGCAGAGCCAGTTACCATGTTTGGGGTCAGAGATGGTGAACTCTCAACTCTACTATGTATGGTCCAAAGCTGCCCAGCATACACATGTGTAGGGCTAGCACTGAGCATGACTGTGTACATGCACACACTCACACACCACTGTCAAATGCAGGTCACCAACAGATACACATGACACCTCTCCATGGTCCATCTTACCTACTCACTTCCTAACTCACACACATGCTGTCTACCATTTGAGCCAGTCCAGGCCTCCTGCACCCCCACACAACACCCTGTGCAAGTGATGATAGCTGTGCCACATCCATGTTATTCTCACCATCAATGCAGGGAAATGAACCTATGTGTCTGATGCACAGGGTTTGTATATTAGTTAACATGTACTTGTGTAATGCAGTGTTGGGTCACCATGCCACTTGTAGTGGTTACTGACAGATACTGCATGCTGGCATTTGTTATGAGTACATCACATACATTTCTGTAAATTACATTGCATGATGTTGTACTGGCTGTATAGTATAGTAGATGGATGACTCACTGTAAGGACATTAACTTAGTATGTGACGTTAGTACCACATGCTTGTGGAAGAGATTTGTCTAGTATACTGAAACACATCTTTAGAACAGAACCCTACCTAATTTCACACAGAGCATCTCAGTGCACCTAAGCACATACCATCTGTCTGATTGGCTGCGTGACAGTCATCTCAACACAGGGCACCTGCCTTTGTCCCTTTTGGACTGGTGCAATATGTGCTGATATTGTAACTATGGGCATGATGATGTCTATGATCATGACAGCTGTATGGCCATTATTCTAGTTCAGTTCAAATATCCTATGGTTCTATAACATGATGTGCAATGCTCTAACCGGCTCATACATAAACATGGCTACATTGAGGCTAGCACCATTTCCAATCACTGCATGCAGGACACACCAAGGCACACACATATTTTAAGCTGGCTGTATGTAGATGTGAACACTTACCTATGTAATGGTATATACTACAGATCACAGTACATGTTGCATGCAACACACCTCATGTCTGCTAGTAGTATCAGTTCAGGACATATGCTTGATGAAATAAGCAGGCCTTGTTGTGGTCAGTCCTTCGGGGGACCACATCACCCACTACAAATAAAACACTGAAAAACACTACCTATGTTTAGGTTACACCATATGGATGCATACATACTCACAAAGTGGGCTAGAATGAGATTAGAGCCCCTACCTATCTTGCCTTATACACTATAGATCACAGTGCTTATCACATGCACCACGGCTTATGTCTGACACTGCACTGTCAGCTGGTAGTCTTAAGGTGGCTGACATCATCAGGGCTTATAAAAGAGGGCAGTTTGGAAGCTAGCTGCAAGTTACAGGCTAAAAAGTGCATAACCATTGCAAGTGGATAGCCCATGAGGGCATGTCTATTGTTTTGCAGGGGAATATACATGCACACATAGACACAACCCAAGTGGGCTGGAGTGAGATTAGAACCCCTACCCATCTAGTGTTATACACCACAGATCACAGTACTTATCGCACATGTCCCAAATTAAACATATGTGATTGCAGGCACAGTACTTGTGCATTACACAAACTAGGCTTGTGATGAACAGCATCTGTGGCCTGCAGAGTGATATTGCTTCATACTGTTATCTGCATCTAGTATCCTAGCAGTGAAATAATTGTTTTTATCCTAGCTATCTGTGTACAGTTTCCAGTATGGCCATATGTGGCTGCTTGCAGTTACATAGTTGAACCTGTGGGCAAAGACAATGTGCCCTCTCCCTACATGCATTGACAATATTATACATTGCACCATCTGCTCACCTGTGTCTGTCTATGTGGTGAGATCCAGTAGGCACAAAGGTCTGTAGCTAAGTGGATTATATACTGTTGTGCCCTTAGTTTGGATCAGACCTCCCAACTGTCCCAAATTACTCGGTTTTTACCGAGTTTTGGGGTCCAAATAATGCAGTGCCACAATTCCCGAGTGGCACCCCTTCATTTCCGAATTTGCCAGCGGTTTAGTTTAAAATTTTATTTCCCGGCTTTTTGAGCTGACATCATCCCATGCGCGATGACATCAGCGGCCTGCCAGCCTGTTGGAATTGAGTTTGCTCAAGGCCATTGTGCGGGCAAGAGAGCCTGGAATTATGCTGCTGCGAGACGTTTACAAAGATAAAGCCCGGGAAAGGTTTTCAGTGCAGAAGAGCCGTTTTTCTGTTTATGAAGCTGCTGCCTTGCTGAATGCTGCTGCCCTGGAAAGGCTTGGAGCTGGGAAGAGCCATTTATGAACCTGCTACCTTGCTAAATGTTAGGAAATGTATGTCTATGCTGCCATTTAGGGAAGAAGTGTGTGTACAAATCTGCTGCCATTCATTTAGGAAAGGTGTGTGTAATGAACGGTATGTATTTGTTTCCTTCATTTTCATGCAAAAGTCTGCCCTTCTGCTCTAACTGCTTTGCCGCACAGAAGGTGACATGGGATCTTGATAAATTTCTTTAGTTCTGGCACAGTCTCTCCAAACTTGAAGACATGCACAGACACAAAATGCTTTCAACTTAAGAGTGTATGCTGTGTTGATTTGGATGGTTTGATGTCAGTTAGTTATCGCGTTACATTTAAGAGACTATTGTTTTTTTTTTTTTTTTTTAATTGAGTTTATGCCTCTGAGATACAGCTGAGGATTTCTTGGTTTTAGATTTCAGAACCTATGCAAGTGTATTAGTGATAGATATATGTGTACGCTCACCAGGTAGGGCTGTTTCTACACTTTAGCATGAATATGTTAGAGATATTTATACCTGATGCAATATGCATCTCCGTATGGTCCCTGAAGAGTCTTGCAGTCAAGTAAAACAGTCAATATGATAAGAACAGATATTTATACCTGTCATAAGTATTTAAGGTCACATGAAAAAAAAGCATGAGGCAGGTCTTAAACTATACAGAATAACAGTTATCTAGAAAAGTTATTAAAACAGCTTATGTTGTGCCTCCTGCCTCTGTACCTGTCAAAATCTTTCCTGTGCATAAATAAAATGCAGATAAATGTGTACTGCTAGTCAGAATTTAATTTTACATATAAAATTGTATTATTGCTTCTTCAGTTAGAGTGACTCAATTTGCTAAAATAAAAGTGGCTAAAACTATTAATTCAGAGGTATATTGTGCAGGTCTCATTCATGCTCATACCTGAACATGGTGATTCAAGTAGTTTTGTCTCTCTGCACCTCATTACGTTTTGCTTTATTTCCTTCAGTGTAATTCTAGCAGATATTTATAATTTTATTACAAATTATGTAGCCAGTGTGAAGTAAGCAAACAAGTGAATTTGGTTTCATCTAATAACAGCAAATTTTCGAAATGTTTTCACCTGCCATAAGGTTCACATGCCTCTTAATTCCTGACATGTAACGGTTGGTCTTGGTGTTTGCTGTTCAAAAGAGTGATATATATATATATATATATATATATATATATATATATATATATATATATATATATATTGATATATATATATATATATATATATATATATATATATATATATATATATATATATATATATATATATATATATATATATATATATATATATATAAATGACTTTTATGATGGAAATGTTCTGAATTGGGCAGTTATGTCATTATTGGTTCATCATGCATTTTGTTTCATTGCCTGCTGGAAAAATATTCAAACAATAAATTTAAAATGCGCTGTAAATCTAACAAGTGTGCTGTGTTATACAAGGAATATAATTTGATAAAGTCAGGAAGGTATATCAAAGAACACGTAGGTTTCTTTTGTGTGCAAGAGGTCTATGATTTGAAAACAGCCGAAAGGTAATCTTTATCCACTACCACTGGGCAGATGCATTTTCTTTGGATGTGGTGCAGGTATCAATGCTGTTTCAATGAATGTGAGTTTTAAGGGCAGATACATTTTAATGCTAAGTCTGCTTTCATTGTCAGACAGTATTGCTTTGTTTCTCAGAAGTCTATTAGTGTTTGTGGATCGTGCTATAAAATGTAAAAATAAAATCCAAATAATCATTGTAGAACTAAAGCAGTATGCACATTAGTGTTTATGGTAAATGGGGCAAAATAGCCAGGTAATGGGACATTGGAATGGCTGCAGGGGGACTCTGGTGCCATATTTTGTTTTTTTGTTCTTCAGTTTGCATTTGAAAGTTGGTATCCCTCAGGTCCACTAGAGTGGGCAGGGTTACATAATTGTGTATGCAAATTTTATGTTAATCAGTGTACAGATTTGTACCTATTTTTCAAGGGCCTTGTCCAGATTTTTGATGTTTCCAGGTTGAGAGGTATGGTTTGGATCCATTGAGCAACAGTATGGTTGTGTGATAGTGCAGATTTACTTACCATTACTAGGGTATGTTGTTCAACACAGGCATCCACACACATATTTTTGTATATAGCAGGGATGTATATATAAATAAAGCTGCGTGTGTGTGCATACTATGTATATGTGTTATGTAGATAGATGAGGAGAGTGTATGTATCATTTTAATATATATAGCTATATATCGGTATATATCTGTTTGACAATACATAGCGATACATATACTGTGCATGTGAGAGAGAGGGGGATATGTATACATATATATCTGTATGTATAGACATTTATACATAACACATCATTTTGATGAAAGGGTAACAGAATTGTGCTCATTTTAACTAAGTGTCTGGGCATGCCCAGTGGGACTATCAGTACTTATACAGAGACTCCAGGCCACACATACCTGTACTGCAGTCCGGGATTTTGTATGTTACAGACATTAACATCCACCCTTGTTTCTACAGTACTGCACTTCACTCAAAATGTCCACAGCATTTCCCAGCTGTGTGCTATACTAAATATGTGACTGAGGTTGGTAATGTTACACCACCAACAGACTGACAGTCTGCATACCTCTCAACTGTCCTGAGTTTCACAGAATGTCCAGAGTTTTGCCTCATATGTTTGGTCTGTTCCTCATACATTTGTGGTTTTCTGGTGAATTATTGAATATTGACGTCACTACATTATACTAAATACAGACAAACATTTGTGTTTTAGACTTTATATTCTTCAGAAAATATGTAATAATGCAACACCTTTAATTCCAGCATCTTTCTAGGTTTATGGGAACAATATTTAAAATCTGTCCCTATGTTTAGGCCTTTGCCCCCCAGTCTTTCTGGCTTTGTCCAGAGGTTTTGCACTAAGAGGTTGTGAGATATGACAGTCTGTGAAAATACCAACATATTACTACTTCATCAGCACCATCTCCCATACTAGCTTCCCTAGTCCACTGAGCCACACAGGTCACCATACAGAGAGGAGTTATTTATCACACAATCAACAGCATAAATATGTACATTGTTATCCTGAGTGAAGAGAGATATATAATGTGTGAGCGATATCTATGTTACAGCCCTGAGATTGCCTGTCCACTGATATAGCATAGCTGATCTTCTGTTAAAGCAGTTATATGGGTACACTGGTGTGTTGGGGCTGGGAGAACAACAACAGATGATCAGCTTGGGTAGACAGTTGTCTGCATATCATGTGTGGCCACTGTTTAACATCTCCCTTGCCTGATGTGAATATTCTGGCCATGAGGCCTAGTGAATATTAAGGAACACATACTATTGGACTGGGTATCTGTAATCCCATGCAAATGTTACATCTGTCCAAATAGCCCACTATATTTCCTTGCATAACAGCAGCAGATCCATACATACAATATCATGTTATAGTAATCCTTATAACTAGTGTGTCGGTTAGAGACTTACCTTGTGAAGACAGCAGTTGACAAACCTATAGTTCTGGGCTGACTCTGTGTGATGCAAGCAGTACACAGCCAATACATGGATAGCTTCAGGTTGTGTGGGTTGCCTGACATCAGCTATTTTAATATATGTATGTGAGTAGGACTAAGGTGTCAGTCCCTAGGGCCTTAGGTTGTCAGTGAATGTGCTATGCAGTGTCTCTTAGCCAATGCCAGGGAGTACTGGGCATACCAACATCTGCCTACAGGGATATCATAAGGGGGTTCCTCCTCCGAGTCCTCCTGTGAGTGTGGCTGTAGTGACCTAGGCACTGGTGGGGGACTGTGTATCACATCTCTTTGCTGATCCTGCTGCAGCTGCTTCCACAAGGTCATATTGTGTAGCATGACACATTCTATGAACATATGTGCACATGTGGCTGGAGATTACTGCAAGACTCCACCAGACATATCGAGGCACCGGAAGCATGACTTCAGCAGCCCAAACAAAAAAACACTCTAGGATGATAACAGTTTGTGTCTGTGCCTCATTGTGGTGTCATTCAGTGTGTGTGTGTGTGTGTGTGTGTGTGTGTGTGTGTGTGTGTGTGTGTGTGTGTGTGTGTGTGCGTGTGTGCGTGTGTGCGTGTGTGCGTGTGTGTGTGTGTCTGTGTGTGTGCATTTCTGATGGGTGTCATTATCCAAGGTTTCAGTGCGTAGTCAGCATCCCCCAGTAAATGGTCATGTGGGATGCCCCCCCTCACAAACATCTGGTACAGCTGTGATGCATAAAAGATATGGGAGTCATGAGAACTGCCAGGGCTACCAGCACACACATTCATAATAATGCTCTGGGCAATGCACATAACCTGCCAGTTGATGAAGTGGTACCCCTTGCTGTTGGCATAGATTCTACCCTCCTCACCGGGTGGTGCCTTGATGTGTACATGAGTGCAATGTATGGCAGCCAGTATCTCAGGGTAGTGTGCTACACAGTAGAAGTGTTGCATATTGCTGGCCCTCACCTCAGGAGTGAGGGGGAAATTAATGTGCTCACTGGCATGTGGTAGCATGGCATCCAGGAACTGGTGGTGTACCCTGGATGCTGATGCCTGTGAGATCCCTATCACATCCCCAGTTCATCTTTGAAAGGTACCTGTCGATATTATCCTAAGGGCTACACGTACCTTTGTTTCCACTGGGATGGGTTAATCTCTGTTGGCTCTGGGTTTGAAGCAGCAGAAATCAGTGAGTTCTTGTAGTATGTACCTGTCCACCCTGTAGCAATCTACAATCTCCAGCTCATGTAGCTCCTGGAAGTTTACCCTTGGCCTAAACACTCTTCTCCGTCTCTGCCTAGGCCTATTGTCAACAGCAGCAGTATTGATTTCAACATCTAACACATACAAATGTAGCAGAACTGCAGCAGCCCTAGCATTCTTTTAGTAAACTTCCAAAGTCTGTAGTCCAATGGTGCAGAGTAAGGGGGAAAATCAGATTGTAGGGTGTATACATACTTTATAGTGCTCTACTGTAGGTGCTGCCTGCATGATTAGCTACTTATAATGCAGTACACCTGCCTAATATATCATTAACATCATTTAATGGCCCTAGTGTAAGTTAAACAAAGGTCATAACTAATTAGTGCATCATTGCCTTTAAGATACTCTCAGCAATGCAGTGTGCCATTCAAATGCACACCCTGTAGATAAACTAAGCTTAGGAGTCAGTGGACAACCCCCCCCGACTTTCCACACAAAGCAACACAGGGGGCTTTGCAAATACACAGAAACACAGTAGCCCCATAGGTAAACAAAGCTTAGAATTCAGTGCAAACCCCCCCCCCGACTTCCACACTCAGCATGGCAGTGCACAGTGCAAACAGGCACAGCTAAGCTCCAATCAGCTTAGTAGTCTTTGGACACACCCTTTCCTAATGTCAGCTACCTCCTGTGTGGACACCAAAATGGTTCTCTACCTACACGGAGGGGATATGCGAACACAATTTCCCCATTATGCTATTCAGTAACTCCACCTCATTTGCATAGGCATCCGTGCTGGCATCCTTGAAACTACATGCTTCCAAGCCCTACCACATTAGCAACAGCACCAGTGCACCATTGTAGATAGCAGGGTCCTATAATGCATTTCCGTTTCATAATATTAATTTTGTTATTTCCACTTTTTTTTTATGAGGCATGTTTGCACACTGAGGCGTGCCATGTAAACATGCCCAGATTATTAAAAAAACTATTTTAACATATTTTCTGTAACTTTTGAAACACATAGAGGATATTTTCGCTCATATCTGTGTCTGGTATGCCACTTTTGTCCATCAATCTACATCTCTACAGCCCATTTTGTCTGTCTACATTCCTGTACGTTTAATTTTTCTGTGTACACTATGGACACTGACATGGGGTCTGCAGGGCTGCCTATCTGCTTGCTGGATTGCTCTACCTGCCTCATTTGCATAAGATTTACCTGTTTATAAGGTGATTTGCATGGCATGGAACTTCCCGTGTTGACGCTTGCATGTGCGCCAGCCAGCAGTACTTCCTGGATCGCAAACCTGCTTACTTTCGTGTAAGCACCATGGCATGATGCCTACATGGTAAAAAAGACCATTTAGGCTTTATTAAATTCCCCCCAATGACATTTTTCTCAGGCATACCCATTCCTCATTCAGCAATTTTTTCATAATAATAATAATAATCATAATAATAATAAATAATGATATGTGTGTGTGTCTGTCTATCTATCTATCTATCTATCTATCTATCTATCTATCTATCTATGGTTACCATCTACAAGAGCAAACACTAATATGAGCCTGCGCTTTATAATAATGGAAAAAAATGAATGTTTGTATGAAGAAACTTTTATCAAAGTGGTTTTACTTTCAGCTTTTAGTATGAGATCACATTTTGCAATAGGGTAAGGGAAGTTTCCCTTACATCATTGTTGCTTGATATCAGAGTTGTTATATAAATATAAAATTAGCAGGGGGTGTGGAGGGTGTAGGGGGCTTGACCCCAACACACACAAAAACAGTTTTAGTTTGTCCAGTTTTGGGTCCTTTTTAAATTTGCTCTAAAATAATCTCTCCTTTTTTCACAGTTTTGAGCAGTCAATATTTCATGAGATAATTATACATACACACACAGATATATATATATATATATATATATATATATATATATATATATATATATACAAAGTATTTATTTATAGACACACACACACGTATATATATATAAATATATATAAATATATATATATATATATATATATATATATATATATATATATATATATATATATATATATATATCTATGTGTGAGTGTGTGTATGCATACATATATATATATATATATATATATATATATATATATATACATATATACACACACACACACACACACACACACACACACACACACACGCACACACACACACACACATATATATATATATATATATATATATATATATATATATGATTTAAATTCATATGGTCGAGCAACAATTGCTCAACCATGCATTTGAATGACTTTTATCCATGAATCCTGTAACGCTGAATGGTCGGAATGTCGTAAAAATGCAGAATTTGACATTTCCAACCGCTCTACACCCTAAAAGGAGTGTTAACATGGGTCAAAAAGGGGACAGGATTTTGTGATTCACAACACTTGCAGTCGCAGTTTTGAGATGTTGCTGCACTCCTTTCGGCCATACCCACTCGAGCAATTTGCACTTGACCATATGCATGTAGACCTATATATACATATATCTATGTGTGTGTGCTATATACATATATATTTATATATATATATATATATATATATATATATATATATATTTATAAAACAAAATCAGATACCAGTTGAACTGGTCTGTAATGAAAGGATAATTAAATTGTTATAAAAAAAACTAAATGCTAGTCTGAAATGTGCAAAAAGGAAAACTATAGCCAGATTCGTTAGAATATGGAGAGATGGAGAGTACCGGATAGTACAGGACAGTAAGTCAGGGTAACCAAGGTGAAAGATTAGGAAGAGGAATGATAGTTAAGTGAAAGAAGGAAACATGGCAGAAGACAGACCCCTAGATTCAAGAAGCTCGGCGCAAGGACGGTATTAACCTTGCGCCGAGCATCCTCACTACAGATGGTGCAGCAGCGTCATATGAATATGTATGAGGGCACGCCACCGCACCCTCGACTAACACAGAAAATGTGTGCGAGTGCAGGAAGAGTGTACAAGTGCTCTACGGAGGCGTAAACATGGCCCGACAGTTGCAAAACCTACTATGCCTACTAGTAGAACCCACTAATAGTAAGTCAGTAATTCAGTGTCCGTGAATACCGAAATGTATGCTAAGCATACAAGAGTGTCCACGGAGAGTGAAATAAAATCAAAGTAGTAAACACACAAGCACGTAGTGGAATGTTGAGCCCCGTCCCTAGAACTTTCACAATTAGATTCCCCGTGTCCCAGTTATAACGTTTGAATTGCTGCAATATCGAAGGAGTAAGCAAAGTGCAGCATGTTTCCACGTCGCTGCCCTCCGCCGAGTGTAGCTTACACATCAAATTAATTCAAATAGAGAAAAATATGTCAAATCAACATAAATGTCAATAGTGCAGTGTTTAGAGCATCCGCCTAATGAACAGGCATTTACAGTTCGAGCTCAACAATAGCACATATTATTTTCCATGTGGAATGAATGTCATTTTGCTGTAAAACCGACATAAGAGTAACGCATGAGATATTTAATGTAGATATCATTCAATCAAAGTGGCACTGTCATAACAAATAAGGCACTAGTAAGCAGGTGTAAGCACAAATAAGCAGCAGTAAACATATATAAGTACCAGTAAGCAAGTCTGAGTGTGCTTGCACGGGTCTAAGCAGTGCCCAGCATAGGAAATGTATGTAAGTATTTACAGAATTATAATATATATACATATATATATATATATATATATATATATATATATATATATATTTTTTTTTTTATATATATATAATAATTTATATATATATATATATATATATATATATATATATATATGTATATATATATATATATATATATATATATATATATATATACCTATGAAGAAAGAACGACGTAACAATAAAGCATACAAAAGGAATAAGAAGGGAATCAACAGCAACCCCAGTATTATATAGCGCTGTCAGCGTATGTCATATCAAGCTGAGCAGGAGTGAGCAAAGCACTGCTACTTACACCATAGGCAGGATGTTACCAGTGGGAGTAACATTGTTGATCTGCTAAGTCTACTTTACACACAGAGGGTAGTCCCTGGTGGGACTTTCCAAAAACTGATAGGCTATTTGGCCAGCTGACCATTACACAAGCAAGGGCAGGCATGTTCAAGGACTAAATGGTGGGAGAGCCTGAGAATACATGGGTTGGGACAACATACGTGTAAGGTACCTAACGCTCAGGAGAGGGTAATGTGTGGAGGTGTGTCATGGCTGCGATAACAACTGGACAATGGATGGTATGCGTGTATTTTGAACTCGGGTGGGGTGGAGGAACTATGGGTATGAAATTATGGAGCCAGGCATGCCAGGGTTGGATGGGCTAGTTCTAATTGGACAGCCCTGTGGAGGTCAGGCAGTTTGTTATAAGTATATATGCATGCACACATGCAGACATCTATATGTAGAAGTACATTCTCTGTAACACATTCATTCCATTTGCAGACATAAATAACATGAATGTGCCCATACAAACCTCGACAGTAGATAGAATAATAAGTTCTGCATAAGAGGCAAAAACGCAGAAGTGTGTACAATGTCCAAAGTCAGTGCAGTGCTGAAAAAAATCAAATGTGAGGACTTTCCACACATAGAATCATTGCTGTGATTTGAATTCCACTTTGGCACAAAGGTAGTTGCTCAGCATAATGCATCTGAAGTTATGCAACTGCAGCTAGCATGGGGGTGTACATATCCTTCAGGAATATGGACACACCTGTGGCCCGTGTGTTCCAATAAAGGATAATGGGCAAGAGGTGAGGTATATGTTATAACATGGTCATGCAGGGGTGCTCTCCGGAGTGTTGCAACATGTCTCAGCCACTGCTCAGATATGTTCTCCATGCTAGGGATTGACATATGTGTGTCCGTATAGTGTTTCTGGCATGTATCATTGTGTAGCGAGACCCGCAGTTTATTGCTTTGCTTTCCCTGTAACAGCAGTGGACCTTCACTTGAACTGTGCATGATGAAGGCACTATAGGGGAAGCATGAGCCATAGGCAGTATCCAGATTCCCAGGGGTGACAGGTGCAGGCCCTGTCTGGCAAAGCATCATGGTCTGTCAACCATGTTATCCCAGGCAGACAGATACTGGATACCCTTTGAATTGCACCACTACACTTGACAATTGTGCAATACAATTCTTTTGTCCCTGTACTGCAGTATCATTCTGGCCAATGGCAGAATGCTACCCAGGCCTTGGGACATACCTGCATGGCCTACAAGACCTGCCACTTCATACATGTGTTTCCACGCAGTCCAGGCTACTGCATCACAGGTCCTGCACAACAACATGGAATATGCCAGAGCCATGTGTATAGTTCAAAAGGTGGTCTGAGTGTATGGGTATGTGGCTAATCATGGCAGACAGGCAGCTGACAGTATGTATGCCCTTGTATAGGTTGATGTGTAATATAGTGCTAGAGTTTGCATTCACAAATGAGTGATATTGGGCATGTTTCCAGCCACGTGTTCTGAGGTGTGGCACAATTATGCAAACTATGTCATACAGTTTGTGTTTTTCGGTGTCTGTCTCTTCCAGCTTGTGGGGGGGTCACTTGTTTGGTCAGATAATTAGAAGCGTCTGTGAATGTGTGTGATTTCTGGTAGTGTGTGTGAGTGTCCTTACTGTGTTCTGGTAAGGGTATGTTATTGGTTGTGTTGAGCTGCGTGTGTCCAGTCCAGTCCAGTTATGGCTGTAGACTGGGCTGCCTTCCAGCTTACCCCTGTAGCTGCATCCCAAACAATGTGTGGGGCATGGTGTTAGGTGGGTTTGGCAGTGTACATGGCATAGAGATTACATTCCCCCGGGATGGCCATATACACAAAGCTGACATTAGTAAACACCAGTAGCTGACTAGTGGACATGCCTGTATGAGCATTCAGTACTACAAGTACCAAGTACAGTATTTAGTTTACGTATTGCTTATGAAGATGTTTTAGACAGTGATGCTCACAAGTAAATATTTGTGTTATGGACGTAACAACACTGGCTATTACAGAAACATAGTAGCTACCTTTAGCATCAATCCTTCTCTGAGGAGCACATCACATCCTGTTAGTTGATTACAGATGATGCAAGTGTCTACAGGTCTGTTTCCTTCTCTGGGTATATACTCACATATCCACCAGGACAATGAGCTCTGTTGGGCACAGATACCTACTCTACAAACAGAGTCATGTATCAATAGACTCTGATGCCACTATCAACATGATCAGGATATAATCAGATAGTGGGAGCCATCACCTACGATGCGGCTATTACACATGGGTAGCTGTCTCCTACATCTTACACTCCTACTGCAGACGTTACACTGGAGTTAAAGATGATATGCAATCTGTTTCATTACCAGTGCTGTGCACTACCTTACATACAGTATGTGCAAGCAGCTGTTAGGTTGGTAATGATAGGTTGGGCTACACAAACCTGGTAGTTCAACCAGTGTGTCTGTACTCTCAATATCCACTCTATGTAGGTGTGCACATAGCCATTTGGCCCATCCCTGTAACAAGGGTCACTACACATTTGCATCACATGTACATATGCACAGCTGTTATTGCATGTAAATGATACTAGAGAGGACCAGCCCTGTAACAAGGGTCACTAAACATTTGCATAACATGAACACATCCACAGCTCTTATTGCTTGCAAACAATACTAGAGAGGTCCAGCCCTGTACCAAGGGTCACTACACATTTGCATAGCATGTACACATGCACAGCAGTTATTGCTTGCAAACGATACTAGAGAGGTGGATATTGCATGTGTTATGCACATGGGTAGTTACCTGGCTCTTCCAATTATCTTTGGTATCATGCTGCTATACTGTCAGATGAATACAAATGATATGTATCCTGTTATTGAGTATTGTAATTGCCAATTGACATAACTACTGTTTACATAACATAACAGAACTGCTATGTAGAATAGAATACAGATCTGCCAAAAATACTGTATATTACATAGTTATTGACACAATATACCACAATGCACACCATGTTTGCACAGTAAGCCCACCTTTAACATATTCATCTTACTTATACACCCATACAAATGTCGACTGTTACAATATATCGACATATACTATCCCCTGTTATAGCACATACTTGTTGGACCAATCCTGAAAGTGACAGTGGCTAGAAGCAAATTGATGGCTTCCAAGCTCATATCATCCCTTGTGGTGTACACGGAGTTTGCAGTGTGACCTATAGCAGTACACACATAGAATACTACAAGCATTACTACTGCTCAACAATACATCGCTACAAGATAGCTATTTCCACTATATGCATTGATTACACTGTAATTCTTACAGAACAGGTACTACATACCCAGACATACTACATGTTATACATACCTTCTTAGTAATCGGAAGTGTTACTGACTAGTATAATACTCGTTTTTGGTTCGTCTTTCAGGGTTTTGTACTGTCCTACAGGTAGATACAGATGGTTTGAATGTGTGACAAGACAACCTTTTATAGTTACAGATCAGTAACATGTGCTATCCCGATAACCAATTGGTGTTCCTAAGTAGCTAACTACATGCACATCAGCTATGCTGCTATTGCCTTAGCCAATACCATGGCTACAGTGGAATATAATTGAGTACTCCACTTAGGCATTGTCCCTTTGCCTTACTTGTGAGGAAGACAGTGTGGAAGTGATTTTTGGAATCTATTGCAACAGCTGTATGGAGACGAACAATAATATATTGCATGTAATGCCTAGAGGATTTGGTCTAAATGTGAGTACTGCTGTTATATTTCTGAACATTGCTACTTGTGCACGGTTTGTCTGTACCTAATACTTCTGCATATGTTTCAGTCAGGCCAGGTTGTTTGACCAGCTCAAGGCTGCATAGCTAAGCATATAATATTAAGGGGTTTACAGTGTGCTTAGCAGACATATTTAGTTTGGTGTTACTGTGTATCATACTGTGCTGATGATCGATACTCGTTAACACTTCCTGGTGTACGAACCTTTCAACCCTCTGAAATGGGATTAGTTCATACAAACCCTGTTACATCAGCAGCTGATCAATTGTATAACAGCAACTATTTCACATAGGGCCATGTTAGTGTGTATGTGCCCAGGTATGTTAAGGTTTCAGCAGATGCTGTACAGTAGTTGAGTAATAGGTTATGATATGACGGTATGTATTGATGTAATTATTTTGGTTGTGGGGCAGATGTTGGTGGGTGTACATAGCACATGCAGGTGTGTAGGAACTCCTTTTATACAACGTCTATATGTGTGTGGGTGTTCTTTCCCTATGTGAACACCTATCCCTTTGTGGACTAATACTATGGTAATTGCAGGCTGATTAATTAAGGCACTGTTAAATGCTTCCTTTATAGCATACAGGTACTGTTAGTCCTTGAATCCTTTTGGCAATACATCGGAATGTAATAAAGTTTTGCAAAATGAAAGCTGTCTGTGTATTTCTGTCATAAATATTTGCAGTCATTGCAGTTGTGTTGGTGACTGTGTCCATAGAACATATCTGTAATAGTGTATTGGCATATACTCTTCATATGTTATGTTCATATTGTTTGGGGGGGGGGGCGGAATGCGTGATTGCTATGGTCCATGTTATACTCAGATACGAACACTTCGGATGCGGTCTACAGACATGTATACATGTAGATATATATATATATATATATATATATATATATATATATATGTGTATATATATATATATATATATATATATATATATATATATATATATATATATATATATATTATTGCATACATTTATCTGTACCTCCATAGATGTTTAGATGTTTTTAACCTATCTATACAGCTACATATATATGTAGATATGTAGACCTGTATATATTGATGTGTCTCTATGTATCTCTCTCTCTCTCTCTCTCTATATATATATATATATATATATATATATATATATATATATATATATATATATATATATATATATATATATATATATGAGCATACACCTTTAATTCGGTACATGGCAGGTTGTCCTATTTCAATACATTCCTCCCTTTTGTGCTTTAATCTGTCTGCATACACAACTGGGATAGGTACATCCCAGGAACCTTAGTGTTAGGTTACTCTGAGGATGGAGTACATGGTTGTGGGTTCTTCTCCTGGAAGGTGTTATTATTTTACCTCTCAGAGTAGGCACTGGTAGAGAAAGTGTGAATAATGCACATATACGTGGTTGTAAGCAGGTTTGCCTGTGGTCTGAGCGATGTTAAGCAAAGTTTAAACCTGTGAAGCGCTTCTCCGTTTACCATGTTTCAGCTCTGCTTACCGTCGCGCAAACCCATGGAAACCCGCTTACAACTGCTTAAGAGTGCTTTAATCCACCTGCATCCAACAGCCCTTATTCTGGCTCTCAAAATAACATAACAGCCCTTGAAACCGGGACCAAGAACACCACAGTCACTGACTTTACCACTAAGGCATCCGAAATATGTACAAATATTATGATGTTTAGAATATACATTGTACTACAGACATTCCTCACTACTGAAAACAAATGTGACAGTTAGTTGGTGTACATATGTCTGATACATGTTAATGTTCATATGTTTGTGAAATTAGGTGTTGCAATGCGACATGACAGGGTGTATTATGAATGTGAAAGGTTCTTGTTTTGTGTCCTTTTTATATTGTCCCCATACTCCATGTATATCCCTACAGTTCATTTATTGGACATCCAACCCAGGCCCTCCTTGATGCATGATTGCATTACCCATCATTCTTCCCCCATGCCAATCTTCACATACACAACAACCACCCCTTCTATGGTGAAGTAGGTTAATATTAATTGTTATAATACCAGAGCTGCATGTGTTTTGTGTACACT
Organism: Protopterus annectens; assembly: GCF_019279795.1. Taxonomy (NCBI): domain Eukaryota; kingdom Metazoa; phylum Chordata; order Ceratodontiformes; family Protopteridae; genus Protopterus; species Protopterus annectens. The sequence goes on along the minus strand of NC_056728.1, from coordinate 665,978,710 downwards.
CCAATTCCTTTGGAGTGCTTCTGTGTCACGAAGTGTGTTCATAGATGTTTATATATATGGCTATTGATGTAACTGTATAATATATATATATATATATATATATATATATATATATATATATATGTGTGTGTGTGTGTGTGTGTGTGTGTGTGTGTGTGTGTGCAGACATCACTGACATGTATATATATATATATATATATATATATATATATATATATATATATATTTCATATTTATTTGTAACAGTGATACATATGTAGACTGGAATGTGTTGGTTCACAAACTACATTACATTACAATGTACTGTATACACAAAGTGACTGTCCCATTTGTGATCATTACAGTGAAATGCATATGGTATAAGGTGTAGTCTCAAGACCATGAAACATGTAAACACCTCGGATGGCTTAGTGGTAAGTCCCATGACTATAGTGTGCATGGTCCAGGGTTCAACACCTGCAATGCTTTACAAATGTTTTTTACTCCAGAATAAGGCTCATTTAAGCAGTAGTAAGCATGTTTAAAAGTGTTTGTATGACATTATAGCAGCGGTTAAACACAGTTAAACAAACTTTGTAACATATAACCTGTGCGCGCAAACACGGCCACATCCGCTTACTACTCATGATATATACATGCCAGTGAAGTAACATCTCACTGTGTGTTGACATAACATTACATTCTCTGTTGACTGTACTCTCCAGCACACATGGGTTTATATGGGTTTTTTCGAATGTTTATTATACAGATGATTACTACCTATATATGCAAGTTGTGGTAAGGTATACTTTTGAACATGATAAACATCCCTGCCTTTATTGGGATTGGAACCTCGAATGCACAGAAACTATGCAGATGCTGTAACCATTACACTGACATTAAGGTTGCTTCCACCTATTTCCTATTTAGATGATTTCTATGTGTAAGCTAGGCTAAGCAAAGGGTGGAGGCCCCTGAACTCACTGAGCTTCACTTACTCTTGAAATAACAACATATAACAAATGTACTGTGAGACAATACATTACATTCCTAACTACATTAGGCATAGCCCCTCACTGACACACTTCAAGGGAAACCTTGTTGTGTGCATGAGTAACAGAATATAGACCCTGGGATCATGTGTCCCAGAACCATACAGCCAGGGGGTGGGGGAGCCTGTCCAGTTTGATAGCTGCGAGACCTGTTGGGAGAATTAAATGGTGTTGAATTGTCACATTAACATGCCCTCTTTAGATCACTAAGTGCCCCTATCACCCTCCACAACCCCAGTCTTCAACAACTTCCAGCAACTCTGCCTGGAATTGCTTCATTGGCTATGCTTGACAGAGGCTCAGTTACTTCATCAATGGTGCAGGGAAAGCCAACACACTGTAGCTATGCTTCTAATTGCCCTTGGGCGGATAGGTAGTAGGCTATCTGTGAAGCTCTAAGGTGCAAACCATCACAGCTATAATATGTAAATAAACAGACCTTCAGATCATAATATACAGTGAGAAATCAACATGTAGTCAGGAAACAATTAAGTACAGCAAGAACATAAAGAACACTGATACTTAGTCACTCCAAAAGCCTAACTTTGAAGCTAGAAGACTTGTATAAGTTTAAGAATTTCTATTGCTTACCAGTAGGTTACCTACAGGAGAGATGAAAAACAAGCACTGATGGGGAACATGCATGCAACGATACCATACCAGCCTATGTGTGTGTCAGCCTTAGGCTTTGGAATACTGGCAAAGGCTATTGGCACCCCCATGGTGCCTTATTTAGGAGAGTCTCAAAGGTGAATACTAGCTCTGCAAACAGCACAATAGCGGATTCAATGAGGGTTATGCTACTCAACACCAGGGGTTGTGATCACAACATGCATGCACTCACAGCACTCCTCAGGATGGACAACATCAACATCTGTGCAGTAACTGAGATCTGTCTTAAGGCTCCTGAGAGCACACCAGCACTACCAGACTGCAACCCATACCACACATTTCAGCCACAGAACATGGACTGACACAGACATGGAAGGGCTGTATCCATATTCATCAGGGATACCTACACCTCAAGGTTAGTGGAGCAGCATGATACCTCTGAGATCATCCATGTGCAGCTAACATCAGCCACAGCTGCAAAGTAAACTATGGCCTGCTACGGAGCACCCTCCATGACCCAGTACCACCACTCCACCTACCTGGAGACAGTGGAGAACATGACAGTCCTAATGCACACCCTGGCATTGGTCAATGTCAACTACCATACTATTAACTGGGAAACTTACTCCTGCACTCACTTCCAGGCCCAGCGCTTCCTGGAATTTATCACCTCATATGCCCTGTATTAGGTAGTAACCTCCCTAATGTGGGGTGGAAACTACTAGAAGTGGTCATTACCAACATGGGCAACAGGTGCACCACAGCAGAGGTTAACCAGTCACTGGTTAGAGCTGACCATGAACTATTCACTGTTTCCACACCCAAGCATCTCCCCCACCCACAGATACCACGGTGTATACCTTTACTACAGCTAATTTACACTACTAGTGACAGGGGTGGGGGCTTTACAGCCCCCATGATAAGGGGAAACACTGCTCAAGATACAGACAGATTTACAAATGCAGTCTATATGCACCTACACGGATGTATGGATCGTGCCATCACTGGTAAACCAAGACTCACTCCTCCTAGACAAGGATACTGGTCTGGTGGACCTCTGCAATAAACAGGCTATACTACAGAAGTAGGACAGTGTTCCAGACAAACAGCAAATCCCACGAAGGGCAGACATCCGTGACCACTATTAGTATGATACATAGGTCCCTCATGACATCATCCAAGGCTAACATCAGCAGAAGAATACGCAAGGATGCAAAAGATAACCACAAAGCCATCTTTGGTTATGTCAAGGATCTATGTGGTGACACACAGGTTGCACTGTACTGGTGAAATATGGCACAAAATATGCTGACTCTACTGATATCTCCAACATCCTTGCAGATACATTCAGTGCATACTTCACCCCCTAAAGAGCCCACAACACTACCCGAAAGGTACAGTATCCCACACATCAGAGACACACAGGTGGAAATGGCCCTCTCTAACAGCAGAACACAGCATCAATAGAGGCAGATGTTGTCCCAGACTGCATCTTGCAAAACTGTACAAGACAACCTGACCCCTCACCTAATTAAGCTTTCCTACCTCAGCCTCTCCACAGACTACATACCCATACAATGGTGCATGGCAAAGGTTATTCCACTCCATCAAGGTGGAATCACAACTGACCATGGTAACTACCACCCCATAAGCCTGACTAGCCTGGTCTGCAATGGTATGGTTTGCATCCCCATGGCACTCATTAACAAAGACATTGGTAACCTCCGAACACGTAATTCAAGCCATGTCAGCTTGGTTGAGTGCAGTTCATGCCTACTGAACCTGTTTGATGTCTTACATACAGTCAACAAGACATTAGATGATGGGGGAGGTGGTTCACACATACTACCTGGACCTCGCCAAGGTTTTGGACACCATGCCCCACTCAGGTATTATTGATAAACACACCAGCCTGTACATACACCCACAAATCACAGGTTGGGTTGCCAATGGGCTTACACACAGAACTCACATGGTACGACTAGCGGTCTCCAGGTCCAACTCTTGACCAGTCATGACTGGTGTCCCACAGGACTCAGTCCTGGGAGCCCTACTGTTTGGCATATATGTCTCAGAGGTACAGACAAACACAGGTGGACTACGGCAGACCATGTTTGGCAATGACTGTGAACTGGGAGCCATGACAGATAGTCCAGCTGACACAGACATCCCTTAAGTGGCCTCACAGAGAACCTCACAGGGTGTCAACATCACGGCCTCCAGCCAAGTGCCACTAACTGCATGGTCATTCCATTGTGGAATTGGCACCCACATATTAATACATAAGTGGCAGCCACTTTAATATGGACAAGGTAATGGGGTATCTGGGGACTAAGGTAGATAGTGATCTCCCCTTTGACAATCATATATCCATAGTAGTTAGGACATCCTTCTATGTAGGCCATCTGATTACTAAAGGATTCCCATCTAGACATACTGGGGTTATAGTGCCCCTTTACTCATCACTCATCAGTCTCATCATAGGGTATAATAGCCCATGTGGGATGTACCTCAGAAGACCCTTCCAACAGCTGAGAGGTCTACGAATGTACCTCGCCAAGGGGAATACTGGCCTCCAACATATGGCCTATGCAGCCAGACTGAATAAACTCCTGCTTTACTTAGTGGCATCTCGTTTACCCAGAGATGATCTCTGCTGGCCAACATAGCCATGTTGAACTCAGGCTTGATGGATATGCTCCACCTATGGGAATCCATGTCACAGTGAGCCACACACTGTAGTGAGCTGAACCTTGCCACAACAATAACTGGAAGATGCTGGAGGTACAGCTTCCTGTCACAGACACTCACCATACTTTGGAACAACATCCCTAACTACATTATACAGAGCACCTCACTAACACTCTGCAAGAGAAACCTTGAAGAGTGGATGGGGAACAGTAGATGCACCCCAGGGATCCCGCCATTGGCTCTGCTCCACAGAGGGACAGTTAATGAATCAATGGGGTGGCAAAAGCTGACACATTTTGGCTGGGCTTATGAATGGCCTCTGGCAGTTGGCCAAGTACCTACCTATGAATCTATACATACGGTATCTGCATATGCTGATAGCTTAATTTACTGTTCAGATGTTGACTTACCTTGTGCCAATGGCAGTTGTGTTTGCAATAGTTGAGGGCTGCCTATGCTGGATCCACACAGTAGACTGTCTATACATGACAATTTACAGATAGTCTTGTGTGTGTGCCATCCATTTTTACTGTGTGTGCAGGTGGAGAAAGGTGTCAGTCCCTAGGTGCCTACACTGTCTGTGTGTGTGCTATACGGTCCCTCTTTGCCAAGGCTTGGGCATACTGGGCATGCCCCTGTCTGCCTACTGGGGCTGAATCAGGGTGTTCATGTTCTGAGTACCTCTGTGCCTGTGGGGCCCTTGGCAATGGTGGTGAGCTGTGAGGGCCATCACCATTCTGTCCCTGCTGCAACTGTTTCCGCAGGACCATACTGTGTAGCATGGCACACACTATGAAGTTGTGGGCACATGTCCCTGGAGAGTACTGCAAGCCTCCACCAGATATGTCCAAGCAATGGGACTGTGATTTGAGCACCCCAAACACATGCTCTATGATGATTCTGGTTTCTGTGTGTGCCTCATTATGGCATTTATGCATGGGTGTGTGTGCATTTCTGATGGGAATCATCATCCACAGTTCCAGTTCTTAGCCAGCATCCCACACCAGATGGCCATTTGGGATGTCAATTAACTGATACAGCTGTGAGGCATGCCAGATGTGGGAGTTGTGATAGCTTCCAGGGCTGCCAGCACACACATCCATAAAAATGCCCTGGGCATTGCACTTGACCTGGCAGTTGATGGAGGGGTATCCCTTGTGGTTTATGTAGTGCCTACCCTGCTCACCGGGTGGTGACTTGATCTGTATGTGTGTGCAGTCTATTGAACCCAGTACCTCCAGGTATTCTGCCACATGGTGGAAGAGATGCATATTGCTGACCAACTTCTCCTGCATTCGGAGGAAGTATATGTGCTCATTGGCATGTGGTAACATGGCACCCAGGAACTGGTGTAGTAACCTGGATGCTGATGCCTGTGAGATCCCCATGATATCCCCAGTTGGTCTTTGAAAGGTACCTGTAGCTAGTATTCTCAGACTTACACATACCTTCGTATCCACTAGGATGGGTTCCCCTCTGTTTGCTCTGGCTCTGAGGCGTGGCCGGCACAGCTCCACAAGTTGCTGTATTATGTCCCTGTCCACCCTGCAACACTCTACTATCTCCAGATCATGTAGCCCCTGGTAGGTTACTCTGGGTCTGAACAGTCTCCTCCTCCTCTGGTGCCTGAGGTGTTCATGTGCATCATCCTCCACACCACCTTCAGTCTCCAACATATGCTGGTGGATCAAAGCTATGGCAGCCCCTAACATGTACATAATAAAAGTTCCCCATTTGTATACACCACTGGTGCAGAGTATATGGAAATATGCAAATGTGTGTGAGGTGCTTTCACACTTTATAGTATTATGCAAATGTGTGTGAGGTGCTTTCACACTTTATAGTATTGTGCTATGGATGCTGCTGATGTCAGTGGGTGTGTATGAGCTATTCCAGCTGCAGCATGTCTTAATTATGGGTTTTGCAATGAGTACTACAAGTGTGGGGCCTTTACTGTAGAGATCTACTTGCCTGCCTTGATTAATCTGTTGCCCTTTATTTCACTTTTAGACCTGGATCCCCTCCCATTATCAGGCATGCATCCACCTGCCATCTTTCTTGTTTTGTACTTTCCCTACCCAGTCATGGCAAAATGTGCCTTGTAGCTGATATACTGCAAATCAGCTTTGTTCTGCTTTGACACTTTACCGTTTCCTTTGCAGTACAGCCCCTCCTCTTTCCTGTACTGCAGGTAGCTGCTTGCAGCCTTGCTAGCTGTTGTTAATGGCCCACAGTAGGCTCCTAGGTGTTAATTATTCATTTGTACTCTAATTTCACTGCTGCAGCATTTCCTTATTTCTTTCCTATATCCTTCCTGTTTCAGCTGCAGTGCTCACCACGCATACCCATTTACGCTCGTTTTCATCTCCGTTCACATGCATACTCAGTTGCCTTGTATACTCTCAGCTAAGCATAGCTATGGCCAATTCGACACATCCCTATCCTGCAGCTTTGCCTAGCTAGGGACAAACTGGTTTAGCAATGCTCCAATGTGCTTACAGCAATGGCAACACACCCCTCTCTTGATGTCATCTTTATCTCAAGGGCATACCTCCGTGTTATAATGCTACGCTGTGAGGTGCATTCTAACACCTGCGGGGAATCTGCGATTCACTATTACTCCTCTCATTTGCATGGCATTGCCTACTAATATCTAGCTACTGCACATAACACTGTCACTGCCCCTTAGCAACCCTTGCGCCATAGTATGGCATAGCATGCCTGCCATTGACTATTATGGGGAAATCATGATATGTGTTTCATTGCCATTTTATTCTATATTTTTATATATTCCTTGCGATACCCTTTGCGCACAGCTGCCCTGCACTTCCACGTCGTGATAGTGCGACTATATACATTAAATGTTAATTTTATATTTTGTACATTGTTTTATGCCAATGGCTATATATTTAGCCATTGGCATATATTAACAATATAATACATGTGTTTGGTCGGCTGTCATGGTTCCGATTTTATGTTTGCAAAAATGTAAACCGTTTTCTGCGGTTTACATTTCTGCATGCTTACACTATGCCTGCATCACTTCCTGAATCACTACATACCTTCATTTGCATGCTACACTGCTGCACATGGGGTAATTAGCATACAAGGCTCGGGAGTTGTATGGGCATAGCGTACGCAGGTAGTGCATGTGGAAACAGCTCGTACCTGAATCGCTCTGTGGCCATATTTGATGTTAGAACGCCGATGCTACGCCTGCACCTCGCGCAAGCTTCATGAATCCCGGGGAAAGTTAATAAAAAACGTGTGAGGAATGAAAGGCATGACAGTTGCTGGCTGGCTTCTGTGTACACATCATCTAATATTTCTAAGACAGGAGGGATAGCCAGAGGCCTATGCTGGGGGAGCAAGAGAAAATCCCTGAGCCTTTTCTTGGAATCTGAGTAATCTTGGCCTTCCCAGTGAAAGTGTTCCCTCAAAGTATGTAGGGTTTCCCCAAAAGAGTAGTCCTCAGGGGGGGAGACCGAGGGAATAGACTCCTCTGCATCAGAGTCTTCAAAAGGAGAATATGTATATTCCTGCTCCTCTGATTGTTCAACACACATACAAATGTAGCAGAACTGCAGCAGCCCTAGCATTCTTTTAGTAAACTTCCAAAGTCTGTAGTCCAATGGTGCAGAGTAAGGGGGAAAATCAGATTGTAGGGTGTATACATACTTTATAGTGCTCTACTGTAGGTGCTGCCTGCATGATTAGCTACTTATAATGCAGTACACCTGCCTAATATATCATTAACATCATTTAATGGCCCTAGTGTAAGTTAAACAAAGGTCATAACTAATTAGTGCATCATTGCCTTTAAGATACTCAGCAATGCAGTGTGCCATTCAAATGCACACCCTGTAGATAAACTAAGCTTAGGAGTCAGTGGACAACCCCCGACTTTCCCGCACAAAGCAACACAGGGGCTTTGCAAATACACAGAAACACAGTAGCCCCATAGGTAAACAAAGCTTAGAATTCAGTGCAAACCCCGACTTCCACACTCAGCATGGCAGTGCACAGTGCAAACAGGCACAGCTAAGCTCCAATCAGCTTAGTAGTCTTTGGACACACCCTTTCCTAATGTCAGCTACCTCCTGTGTGGACACCAAAATGGTTCTCTACCTACGGAGGGATATGAACACAATTTCCCATTATGCTATTCAGTAACTCCACCTCATTTGCATAGGCAACCGTGCTGGCATCCTTGAAACTACATGCTTCCAAGCCCTACCACATTAGCAACAGCACCAGTGCACCATTGTAGATAGTGACTATATACATTAAATGTTAATTTTATATTTTGTAATTTTTTTTAATTGGCCAAAAAAATTTTTGGGGCCTTATTTTTTTTTAAAATTTTTTTTAAAGGCCCCATTGGCAAAATATTAACAATTAATTTTAAAATTTTTTTTTTTTTTTTTTTTTTTTTTTTTTTTTTTTTTTTTTTTTTTTTTTTTTTTTTTTTTTTTTTTTTTTTTTTTTTTTTTTTTTTTTTTTTTTTTTTTTTTTTTTTTTTTTTTTTTTTTTTTTTTTTTTTTTTTTTTTTTTTTTTTTTTTTTTTTTTTAAAAAAAAAAAAAAAAAAAAAAAAAAAAAAAAAAAAAAAAAAAAAAAAAAAAAAAAAAAAAAAAAAAAAAAAAAAAAAAAAAAAAAAAAAAAAAAAAAAAAAAAAAAAAAAAAAAAAAAAAAAAAAAAAAAAAAAAAAAAAAAAAAAAAAAAAAAAAAAAAAAATAAAAAAAAAAAAAAAAAAAAAAAAAACATTTTTGTGTTTCCCCCTGGTCCCAAAATTTTTAAAAATGAACCTTCCCCCCATTTGCTTTTCAAAACCCCCCTTTTTGCTGGCATCCTCGGGACCCTTTAAACTCATTTAAACCCCTCCCACTTCCCGCCCCAGGAATTTTAGATACAGGGCCCATAATGCATTTTTTTCATAAATTAATTTTTTTTTTTTTAGAGGCATGTTTGCACCTAGGCTCCATAAAAATCCCGAATTAAAAAAAACTATTTTAACATATTTTCTGTAACTTTTAAAACAAGAGGTTTTTTTTGCTCTATCCGGTATCCCTTTTTGCCAAATTTACTCTCTACAGATTTTGTTTTTAAATTCCTGTCCTTAATTTTCACACATACAACAGGGGCTGCAGGGTCCCATTCTTGTATTCCACCTGTCATTTGCATAAGAATTTTTTTTAAAAGGTTATCATCATGGCTTCCGTGTTGCGCTTGCAGGGGAAGCTACTTTATGAAACCTGCTTACTTAACACCATATGGCCAAAGGGTAAAAAAACCATTTAGGCTTTTTAAATTTCCCCAATGTTTTTTTCTCAGGCAACCCTTCCTATTCAGAAATTTTTTTCAAAAAAATAATAACAAAAATAATAAAAAGTTGTTGTGTGCTTCACTACATCATCACATCACAGGTTACCATCACAAGAGCAAACACTTATGAGCCCCCTTTAAAAATGGAAAAAAATGAATTTTGTATAAGAAACTTTTATAAAAGTGGTTTTACTTTCAGCTTTAGAAGCACTTTTTTGCAATGGGAAGGGGTTTTCCCAATCATTGTTCTTATATAATTGTTATTAAATTTTAGGGGGGTGGGGAGGGTGTACTTGCCCCAAAAAAAAAAATTTTATTTGTCCAAAAATTTGCTCAAAAAAATCTTCCTTTTTCCATTTTGGGCATCAATTTTCTAGATTTTCTCACACCGTAATTTAATTTTTTTTAATTTTAAATAATTTAAAAAGTTTTTTTATGCACCCCCAAATTATAAATTTATTTTATAATTATTTATATAATTTATAAAAAAATTCTATTTTTGAGTTGGTATGCAAAATTAAAAAAATTTATTTATTAAAATTAATAAAAACCACAACCCACCCACACAACAAAAAAAAAACAAAAAATATATATTTTTTTATTATTATATTTAAATTATATGGTCGAGCAACAATTGAACCTGCATTTGAATGATTTTTAGAACCTTAAACCAAGGTGGTTCAAAAAGAGAATTTGCATTTAAGTCTCACCCTAAAAAGTGTTAAATTAAAAAAGGGGAAAGGTGTGATTACAACACCACCAGTTTTAGTTTGTCATTTTGTCCACTCAAATTTCCTTCCATTTGAGCCATAAAAATTTCATGGTTTATATAAAATTTATATATATATATATATATATATATATATATATATATATATATAATTTTTAAAAAAAAAAATAGAACCATTAAGGTTTAAATAAAATAAAAAATTGTTATAAAAAATAAATTATTAAATTAAAAAAAATATACCAATTCAAAATTGGGAGGTGGAGATACATATAAAAAAATATAAAATAAAATTTAAAAAATATATTATAAAAAGGAAACACAAAACAACCCAACAAAACCCAAACTTTTAACCCTTAAAATTATAAATTAAATATAAATATTATAGGGCAAAAACCCTGCTAACACAGAAAATTTAAAAAAGGGGGTTTTCCCGGAGGCTAAAATCCCCGAATTGCAAAACCTACACCTAAGAGAACCCCAAAAAGAACAGAATTGTGTCCAATCCCAAATGTTGCTGCATCAAATTCCACGAGATAAAAATAAAATAAAAGTAGTAAAAACAAACTAGGGGTTTTGGGCCCCCCTAAACTTTAAATTAATTTTATTATAATTTAATTTAATATAAATAAAAATCAGTTTTTCCAGTGCCCTGGTGTATTAAATAAATTTTAAAAAAAAAATTGTCAAATCAACATAAATGTAATATGATTTTTTTAGAGACCGAAATAACAGGTTTTTAATTTCAGTAACAATGAAATTATTTTCCATGGGAAGAATGCAGCTGTAAAACCACATAAGAGTAACGCATGGATTTTTAATGTAGAACACAATCAAAGTGGCATGCAAAAAATAAGGCACTAGTAACAGGGAAGCAAAATAAGCACAGTAAACATATATAAGTCCAGTAAAAAGTCTGATTGTTGCATCAAGAGTGCCCAGATAAAAATTTATTAATTTTTTTACAAATTTAATTTAATAAATTAAATTAATTTTATTATAATTTTTTTTTATAAATAAAATAATTTTATTTATTATTAAATAAATTAATTAAATAAAAAAATATTAAATAAATAAATTAATATCCATGAAAAAAGAACCCCTAAAAATAAAGCATAAAAAAGGGAATAAAAGGGAATAACAGCAACCCCATAATAACGCTGGGGTATGTATATAAATCAATCAAAGCACTGTCAAACCCCATAGGCAATTTTACCATGGGAGTAACATTTTGACTGCAAGTCTATTTCACCAAGGGTGCCCTGGTGGGATTTCCAAAATATATATTTCCATAATTAAAAAAAATTTAAATAAATTAATAAATAATTTAAAATATTAATATAATAAAGGGTAATTTATTTATTATAAAATAAATATTTTATTTTAACTGGGTGGGGTAGGAATAGGGATGAAATTATGGGCCAGGATGCCAGGGGGATGGGCAGCTAATTACACCCTTGGGAGGTCAGGAGTTTGTTATAAGTTATTACACACAGAGAATCTTTGTGAATTTCCAAACTTTTTCCATTTGCAGCTAAATAACAGAAGGCCCATAAAAACCCTAAGTAGAAGAATAATTTTTGCAAAGAGGAAAACGCAGAAGGGTAAATGTAAAGTGTGCATGCTGAAAAATCAAATGTGGGATTTACCATAGAACAGCGGATTTGTTTCCACTTTGGAAAAAGGTAGGTCAGCATTGTTAAGTTATGAAATGCACACAGGGGGGACATATTTGGGAATAGGGAACACCCCCGGGTTTAATAAAATAATGGGCAAATGAGGTAATGATAAAGGTCTGCAGGGGGCCGAGTTTTGAACATGTCCAGCCATCCCAGTTGTTCTATCTAGGGATTGAATATTGGCCAAGTTTTTCTGGCATGAAGTTAGCAACCCCGCTTTTTAGCTTTGTTTTTCCCCTTCAGATGGACCCACTTGCTGTGCAATAAGGATAAGGGGAAGAGGAGGATATGTTCCCAGGGGTCATGCAGGCCCTTTTGGGCAAAGCTCAGGCTGTCAAATGTTTCCCAGGAGAAAATATGGTCCCTTTGTTCCCCCTCATTGAAAATTGTGAAACAATTTTTTGTCCCTGTACGCAGTACTTCTGGAAGGGAGAAGCCCCCGGGCCCTTGGGCAACCGATCCAAAAGCCGCCCTTTCATCATGGTTTCCCACCAGTCCAGGCACGATACGGTCCTGCACAACAACATGGAATACCAACCTGTGTATAGTTAAAAATTCTGGGAGGGGAGGGGCAAACATGGCAACGGCAGCTACAAGATGCCCTTTAAGGTTTTTAAATATATGCTAAGTTTGCACACAAATGGGATTTTGGGCATGTTTCCAGCCACGTGCTGAGGTGTGGAAAATTATGCAAATAGTATCAGTTTGTTTTTCGGTGTCTGTCTCTTCCAGCTTGGGGGGGTCACTTGTTTGGTCAGATAATTAGAAGCCCTGTGAATGTGGGGATTTCTGGTAGTGGGGGAGTGTCCTTACTGTGTTCTGGAAATTGTTATTGGTTGTGTTGATGCGTGTCCAGTCCAGTCCAGTTAGGGTCTTCCTTCCATCTTACCCTGTAGCTGCATCCCAAACAATGTCGGGGGCATGGTGTTAGGTGGGTTTGGCAGTGTACATGGCATAGAGATTACATTCCCCGGATGGCCATATACACAAAGCTGACATTAGTAAACACCAGTAGCTGACTAGTGGACATGCCTGTATGAGCATTCAGTACTACAAGTACCAAGTACAGTATTTAGTTTACATTGCTTATGAAGATGTTTTAGACAGTGATGCTCACGTAAATATTTGTGTTATGGACGTAACAACACTGGCTATTACAGAAACATAGTAGCTACCTTTAGCATCAATCCTTTTTGAGGAGCACATCACATCCTGTTAGTTGATTACAGATGATGCAAGTGTCTACAGGTCTGTTTCCTTTTTGGGTATATACTCACATATCCACCAGGACAATGAGCTCTGTTGGGCACAGATACCTCTCCAAACAGAGTCATGTATAAAAGACTCTGATGCCACTATCAACATGATCAGGATATAATCAGATAGTGGGAGCCATCACCTACCTATTACACTTTAGCTGACCTTACACTCCTCCCAGAGTTACACTGGAGTTAAAGATGATATGCAATCTGTTTCATTACCAGTGCTGTGCACTACCTTACATACAGTATGTGCAAGCAGCTGTTAGGTTGGTAATGATGGGTTTGGGGCTACACAAACCTGGTAGTTCAACCAGTGTGTCTGTACCCCAATATCCACTCTATGTGGGGGCACATAGCCATTTGGCCCATCCCTGTAACAAGGGTCACTACACATTTGCATCACATGTACATAAAAGCTGTTATTGCATGTAAATGATACTAGAGAGGACCAGCCCTGTAACAAGGGTCACTAAACATTTGCATAACATGAACACATCCACAGCTCTTATTGCTTGCAAACAATACTAGAGGGCCCAGCCCTGAAAAACACACACATTTGCATAGCATGTACACATGCACAGCAGTTATTGCTTGCAAACATACTAGAGAGGTGGATATTGCATATGTTATGCACATGGGTAGTTACCTGGCTCTTCCAATTATCTTTGGTATCATGCTGCTATACTGTCAGATGAATACAAATGATATGTATCCTGTTATTGAGTATTGTAATTGCCAATTGACATAACTACTGTTTACATAACATAACAGAACTGCTATGTAGAATAGAATACAGATCTGCCAAAAATACTGTATATTACATATTTAAACCAAAAAACCAAATGCACACCATGTTTGCACAGTAAGCCCACCTTTAACATATTCATCTTACTTATACACCCATACAAATGTCGACTGTTACAATATATCGACATATACTATCCCCTGTTATAGCACATACTTGTTGGACCAATCCTGAAAGTGACAGTGGCTAGAAGCAAATTGATGGCTTCCAAGCTCATATCATCCCTTGTGGTGTACGGAGTTTGCAGTGTGACCTATAAAACACACATAGAATACTACAAGCATTACTACTGCTCAACAATACATCGCTACAAGATAGCTATTTCCACTATATGCATTGATTACACTGTAATTCTTACAGAACAGGTACTACATCCCCAGACATACTACATGTTATACATACCTTCTTAGTAATGGAAGTGTTATTGACTAGTATAATACTGTTTTGGTTCGTCTTTCGGGGTTTTGTACTGTCCTACAGGTAGATACAGATGGTTTGAAGGGGACAAGACAACCTTTTATAGTTACAGATCAGTAACATGTGCTATCCCGATAACCAATTGGTGTTCCTAAGTAGCTAACTACATGCACATCAGCTATGCTGCTATTGCCTTAGCCAATACCATGGCTACAGTGGAATATAATTGAGTTCCACTTAGGCATTGTCCCTTTGCCTTACTTGTGAGGAAGACAGTGTGGAAGTGTTTTTTGGAATCTATTGCAACAGCTGTATGGGGGAAACAATAATATATTGCATGTAATGCCTAGAGGATTTGGTCTAAATGTGAGTACTGCTGTTATATTTCTGAACATTGCTACTTGTGCAGGTTTGTCTGTACCTAATACTTCTGCATATGTTTCAGTCAGGCCAGGTTGTTTGACCAGCTCAAGGCTGCATAGCTAAGCATATAATTTTAAAGGGGTTTACAGTGTGCTTAGCAGACATATTTAGTTTGGTGTTACTGTGTATCATACTGTGCTGATGATCGATATTTAACACTTCCGGGTTTATGAACCTTTCAACCCTCTGAAATGGGATTAGTTCATAAAAACCCCTGTTACATCAGCATTCAATTGCAAACTATTTCACATAGGGCCATGTTATTTTATGTGCCCAGGTATGTTAAGGTTTCAGAATGGTAATAGTTGAAAATGGATGTATTGATGTAATTATTTTGGGTGGGGGAGATGTTGGTGGGTGTACATAGCACATGCAGGTGTGTAGGAACTCCTTTTATACAACCCCATATGTGTGTGGGTGTTCTTTCCTATGTGAACACCTATCCCTTTGTGGACTAATACTATGGTAATTGCAGGCTGATTAATTAAGGCACTGTTAAATGCTTCCTTTATAGCATACAGGTACTGTTAGTCCTTGAATCCTTTTTCAATACATGGGAAAGTAATAAAGTTTTGCAAAATGAAAGCTGTCTGTGTATTTCTGTCATAAATATTTGCAGTCATTGCAGGGGTTTGGGGACTGTGTCCATAGAACATATCTGTAATAGTGTATTGGCATATACTCTTCATATGTTATGTTCATATTGTTTGGGGGAAAGGATTGCTATGGTCCATGTTATACTCAATTAACACTTGGAGGTTAAACATGTAATATATATATATATATATATATATATATATATATATTTTTATATTTTTTTATATATATATATATATATATATATATATATATATATATATATATATATATATATTTTTGCATACATTTATCTGTACCTCCATAGATGTTTAGATGTTTTTAACCTATCTATAACACATATATATGTAAAATGTAGACCTGTATATATTGATTTTCTCTATTTTCTCTCTCTCTCTTTTTTTATATATATATATATATATATTTTATATATATATATATATATATATATATATATATATATATATATATATGAGCATACACCTTTAATTTACATGGCAGGTTGTCCTATTTCAATACATTCCTCCCTTTTGTGTTTAATCTGTCTGCATACACAACTGGGATAGGTACATCCCAGGAACCTTAGTGTTAGGTTACTCTGAGGATGGAGTACATTTTTGGGTTTTTCTCCTGGAAGGTGTTATTATTTTACCTCTCAGAGTAGGCACTGGTAAAAAAGTGTGAATAATGCACATATACGTGGTTGTAAGCAGGTTTGCCTGTGGTCTGAGCGATGTTAAGCAAAGTTTAAACCTGTGAAGCGCTTCTCCCTTTTCCATGTTTCAGCTCTGCACCTCCCAAAACCCCTGGAAACCCCCCAACTGCTTAAGAGTGCTTTAATCCACCTGCATCCAACAGCCCTTATTCTGGCTCTCAAAATAACATAACAGCCCTTGAAAACCCGGGGCCAAGAACACCACAGTCACTGACTTTACCACTAAGGCATCCAAATATGTACAAATATTATGAAGTTTAGACTATACATTGTACTACAGACATTCCTCACTACTGAAAACAAATGTGACAGTTAGTTGGTGTATATATGTCGGATACATGTTAATGTTCATACGTTTGTGAAAGTAGTGGTTGCAATGTGACATGACAGGGTGCATTATGAATGTGAAAGGTTCTTGTTTTGTGTCCTTTTTATATTGTCCCCATACTCCATGTATATCCCTACAGTTCATTTATTGGACATCCAACCCAGGCCCTCCTTGATGCATGATTGCATTACCCATCATTCTTCCCCATGCCCCACATACACAACAACCACCCTTCTATGGTGAAGTAGGTTAATATTAATTGTTATAATACCAGAGCTGCATGTGTTTTGTGTACACTCCAATTCCTTTGGAGTGCTTCTGTGTCACAAATGTGTTCATAGATGTTTATATATATGGCTATTATGTAATTTTAATATATATATATATATATATATATATATATATATGTGTGTGTGTGTGTGTGTGTGTGTGTGTGTGTGTGTGGTATAAAGTATATATATATATATATATATATATATTTTAATATATTTTTTTTTATTTGTAACAGTGATCATTGTGACTGGAATGTGTTGGTTCCAAACTACATTACATTCAATGTACTGTATACACAAAGTGACTGTCCCATTTGGTCATTACAGTGAAAGCATTTAAAGGTGTAGCTAAGACCTAAACAGTAAACACCCCGGTCTTAGTGGAAGCCCATGACTATAGTTCATGGCCAGGGTTAACACCCCAATGTTTACAAATGTTTTTACTCCAGAAAAGGTTTTAAGGTTAAATGTTTAAAAGTGTTTTTTACTTATAGCGGGTTAAACACAGTTTAAAAAAACTTTGTAACTATAACCTTGCGCAAAACACGGCCACATCCCTTTTTATCATGTAATACAGCCAGTGAAGAACATCTCACTTTTTGAATAACATTACATTTCTGTTGACTTTCTCCAACACATGGGTTTTTATGGGTTTTTTAATGTTTTTATACAGATATTTCACCTATATTGCAAGGGGTGGATCTTTTTAACTGAAAAACCCCGTTTTTTTGGATTGGGAATGAATGCACAAAACATGCAGATCTGTCCATTACCTACAAAGGTTCTTCCACCATTTCCTATTTGTATTTCTATGTGAAGAGGGCCCCAAAGGGGGGAGGCCCCAACCACTGAGCTTCATTCCTTGAAATAACAACTTAACTTAGTGAACAAAACATTAATTTAATAAACAACCCTCAGACACATTCAAAGGGAAACCTTTTTGTGGCATAGTAACAGAATAAGACCCTGGGGTCTTGTCCCAAACCATAAGCCAGGGGTGGGGAGCCCTTTATTTTTACCGAGACCTGGGGAGAAAAAGGTGGAATTTTCACATTTCATCCCCTTTGTCACTAAAGGCCCCCCCATACCCCCCACAACCCCAGTCTTAAAATTCCAGAATCTGCCTGGAATTGCTTCATTGGTATGCTTACAAGGTGTTACTTCATCAATGGTGGGGAAACCAACAACCCGTGCAGTTCTAATTGCCCCAAGGTTAGGCACAAGCCTAAGGTGCAAACCATCACACTTAAAGAAATAAACAGACCTTCGATCATAATATCAGGGAAATCAACAGTAGTGGAAACAATTTTCAGCAAACATAAAAAACATGTCTTGCACTCCAAAAGCCAACTTTGAAACTGAAACTTTTAAAGTTTAAGAATTTCATTGTTCCAGTATTTCCTACAAAGGAAAACGCACTATGGGGCTCTGAAATACCATACCCCTATGGTGTACCTTAGGTTTTGGAATACTGGAAGGTATTCACCCCATGGGCCTTAAGGAGAGTCTCAAAGGTAATCTACCTGAAACAGCACAAAGCATTCAAGAGGGGTTTTCTTCCACCCGGGGTTTACACAAAATGCATGCCTACAGCCCCCAGGGTGGAAACATCAAATCGGCAGTAAAAATCGTCTTAAGGCTCCGAGAGACCCACACCCAACTCAAACCCTCCACAATTTACCCAAACAGGCTACACAGAATGGAAGGGGGTTCCAACACAGGGATACCACACCTCAATTAGTAGCATGTCCTCTGAATCATCCAGGGCTAACATCAGCCCAGTGCAAAGTAAACAGGGCCCCTGGAGCATCCATGGTACCACCCCTCCCCCTACCCGGGAATGGAAAATGACTCCCAATCACACCCTGGCATTGGGCAATTCAACTACCCAACATTTCTGGGAAACACCCTGATCCTTCCAGGGCCCCGCTTTTGGAATTTTCACCCCATTGCCCTGTAAGGAAACCTCCCTAATTGGGGGGGGCTACTAGAAGGGTCATTCCAACATGGGCAACAGGTCACCCACAAGGTTAACCATACTGGTTAACTACCTGAACTTTCATGTTTCCACACCCAAGCATCTCCCCACCCACAGTCCCCGGTGTATACCTTTTCTACGTAATTTACATACAGTGACAGGGGGGGGTTTCACCCCCTATAGGAAAAACCCGCCAAGAACAGACAGATTTACAAAGCGTCATACACCACACATGTTGGGTTCCAATGGTAAACCAAACTCACCCCCCCCGACAAGGCGGTCTGGTACCCCTGCAATAAACGGTTCACAGAAGTGGACAGTGTTCCAGAAAACAGCAAACCCCCAAAAGGGGACACCGGACCATTTGATGAACATAGGGCCCTCAGACATCTCCCAAGGCCTCACAGAAAAAACCAAGGTGCAAAAGTCCACAAAGCCATCTTTGGTTATGTAAGGACTATTACACAAGGGGCACACTTAAAAATGGACAAAATATCTGACTTATGTATCTCCAACATCCTTGAGAACTTCAGTGCATCTTACCCCCAAAGACCCACAACAACCCCCGGGTAAGTTCCCACACATCAAGCACAAGGGGAAATGGCCCTTAACCAGAAACCTCAATAGAGGCAGATGTTTCCCAGACTGCCTTCAAAATGTACAAAACAACCCGATAAATTGCTTTTACCCCAGCCTCTCCCAGGTACTCCCAACAAAGGGCATGGAAAGGTTATTACTCCACAAGGGGAATCACAATGACCATGGTAACTACCCCCCATAACCCGAAGTGGCTGAAGGAGGTTTGCATCCCCTGGCACTCTTTAAAAAAACAGGCCCCAACACTTTCAAGAGCTTGGTTGAGGCAGTTATGCCAGAACCGTTTTTGGCTTCTCTCAAAAAGACATTAATGATGGGGGGGGGCAACTACACCTGGCCCCGCTTTTGGCCCATGCCCCACTAGGTATTATTGATAAACAACCAGTGTACTACCCCACAAATCAAGGGTTGGGTTTCCAAAGGTTACACACAGAACTCACATGGTACGACTGGGTTCCATCCAATTTACCGTTGCGGTGAAGGTCAGTCCTGGGGCCCACTGTTTGGCTATATGTCTCAGAGGTACGCCACGGTGGCTAGGGCCCTGTTTGGAATCTGTGCTGGGGCCTGCAATGTGTGGCTTTAAAGGGGCCTCACAAGGCCTCCAGGGTTCAACATAGGTAGCCCGGCCACAAATATGGATTCCATTTGGAATTGGGACCCACATATTAAAATAAGTGGCACCACTTTAAAATGGGCGGTTGGGGTATTGGGGGGCTAAGGTGTGTGTCTTTTGAAATCATTAAACCAAGTAGTTAGGACATCCCAGTGGCCATTGATTCTAAAGGGTTCCCTTAGACAATGGGGTTATAGTCCCTTTTTCCCCACCACATTTTCCCTGGGGTAATGCCCTGGGGATGTACCTCAGAAGACCCTTGTGGAGGGGTGTACCTGCCAAGGGGAATACTGGTAAAAATTTGGGCCCATGCACCAGACTAATAAACTCCTGTTTATTGTGGCATCTCGTTTCCCAGAATGTCTCTGCTGGAACATGCCAGGAACTGGTTGATGGATATGCCCCCATGGGGAAACCCCAGTGGCCAAAGTATGAGCTAACCCTTCCCCAACAAAAACTGGAAGTCTGGGGTCAGCTTCCGCACAGCCCCCCAATTTGGAAAAATCCCTTCAATTTTAACACTCACTAACCCGCAAGAGCCTTGAAAAGGGGGATGGGGAACAGTCCCCCTCCCGCCATTGGCTCTCTCCACAAACAGTTTAAAAAAATGGGGTGGCAAAGCTGACACATTTTGGTTTTGAAAACCCTGGGAGTTTGGAATACCTTTGAATCTTACATAGGGATTGCTATGGATGCTTTTTATGTTTAGTGTTGACTTCCGTGCCCAAACATTGGTTTGCAATAGTTGGGGCTTATGTGGATCCCACTGCTGCTATACTGCAATTTAAGATATCTTTGGTGTCCATCCATTTTCTGTGTTCAGGTGGAAAAGGTGTCATCCCTAGGTGCCTACACTTCTGTTTTGGGTTTCCCCCTTTGCCAAGGCTTGGGCTACTGGGATGCCCCTGTCTCCTAGGGGTAATAGGGGGCATTTTATCCTTTCCTGTGGGGCCCTTAAATTTCTTTCCATACCTTCTGTCCCCCTGCAATGTTTCCGCAACCATACTGTTACTGGCACACATATAAATTGTGGGACTTCCCTGGAAGTATGCAACCCCACCAGTTGCCAAACAAGGGACTGGTTTAGCCCCCAAAATGCTCATGTGTTCGGCCCCTTTTTTTTTTGGGAACAAAAAAAAAAAAAAAAAAAAAAAAAAAAAAAAAAAAAAAAAAAAAAAAAAAAAAAAAAAAAAAAAAAAAAAAAAAAAAAAAAAAAAAAAAAAAAAAAAAAAAAAAAAAAAAAAAAAAAAAAAAAAAAAAAAAAAAAAAAAAAAAAAAAAAAAAAAAAAAAAAAAAAAAAAAAAAAAAAAAAAAAAAAAAACCCCCCCCCCCCCCCCCCCCCCCCCCCCCCCCCCCCCCCCCCCCCCCCCCCCCCCCCCCCCCCCCCCCCCCCCCCCCCCCCCCCCCCCCCCCCCCCCCCCCCCCCCCCCCCCCCCCCCCCCCCCCCCCCCCCCCCCCCCCCCCCCCCCGCCCCCCCCCCCCCCCCCCCCCCCCCCCCCCCCCCCCCCCCCCCCCCCCCCCCCCCCCCCCCCCCCCCCCCCCCCCCCCCCCCCCCCCCCTCCCCTTGTTCCCCTCCCCTTCATTTTTTCAAAGGGCAATTAACCGTGGTTTTTTTAATTGGGGTACCCCGGGCCCCGTGAGGTGCATTTCCCCCTAACAACCCCCAGGGGGAATCCCGTTTTTATTCCCAAAACTAAAAAGTTTACATTTCTGCATGCTTACACTATGCCTGCATCACTTTCTGAATCACTATATACCTTCATTTGCATTCTACACTGCTGCACATGGGGTAATTAGCATACAGGGCTCGAGTTGTATGGGCATAGCGTACGCACGTAGTGCATGTGGAAACAGCTCGTACCTGAATTGCTCTGTGGCCATATTTGATGTTAGAACGCCGATGCTACGCCTGCACCTCGCGCAAGCTTCATGAATCCCGGGGAAAGTTAATAAAAAACGTGTGAGGAATGAAAGGCATGACAGTTGCTGGCTGGCTTCTGTGTACACATCATCTAATATTTCTAAGACAGGAGGGATAGCCAGAGGCCTATGCTGGGGGAGCAAGAGAAAATCCCTGAGCCTTTTCTTGGAATCTGAGTAATCTTGGCCTTCCCAGTGAAAGTGTTCCCTCAAAGTATGTAGGGTTTCCCCAAAAGAGTAGTCCTCAGGGGGGGAGACCGAGGGAATAGACTCCTCTGCATCAGAGTCTTCAAAAGGAGAATATGTATATTCCTGCTCCTCTGATTGTTCAGAGGTAATAGAGGCTTGATCTGAGGAAGGGTAGTCTTCCTCTAATCTGGGCATTTTGTCCGAGGGGGGTTGATAACCCCTGATAAGAGTAATCAAATCCTCAGCCATTTTGAGCATCTGTTTTTTAGGCATGGGGCCTTGAGAGGGGTCTGAGGTCCTTGTTTTTTAGTTTTCATGGCTGCTTTAGATTTTGTGAAAGCCTTAATAGAGAAGGAGGAAGGCCTGAAGACACCTTGAGAAATGGCAGGCCTGTCTAAACTCTGGGTTTCCCCGCCAAAAGTGGCGTCAGTATCTGTAGTCGGAATGGGGGCCGAGGAGCCTGCGACCTCGGGCACAGAAGACACCAGTAATGAAGTGTCATTGGTACTCAGGGGCTGCGTAGACGCCTCACTGAGAATCGGTAGTCGGCCTTAGCGTGGAGTCAGTAGAAGTCGCGGACCTCGTATGTCGGTCCTTATCTTTGCATCTTTTACTCAAAACTGGAGTCGGAGTATCCGACGACATAATATAATTAAATTTTTTACCAAAATAGTGATGGGCGAACTCCGCCCGATGCTTAATACTGCGTTTGTTGAATCTAGCACAAAAACGGCAGGCCGAGACGTCGTGGTCTGGGCCTAAGCAAGGAATACAGAAAGAGTGGAAATCCTTATGCGGTATTTGCTTCCCTCATGAAATGCAATTATTAACTTTGTCTGACATCGGTCTGAGGCAAGAAAAGTTTCAACGGGTACTTAGCTTTCAAGAAGACTTCGGCTGAAATATTTTCGTAAATCTCAGGAGCTGGCCGACCGGCACTTGCCAACTGCTTCTGCTTCGGGCACCGCGCGGCAAGAAAGACTGAAGAAGATGGCGTTGGCTGGTTCTTTTATACCCCTGCCGCACTGACGTCAGGGAAGAAGTGACTACAACCGACGCCGGACCTAGACTTTGGAATTCGGCCGACTGAGGACCCGCCTGACAGCAGGATAACCCATCTGTTATGACTGCAGCTGTATGCATGATGAACATCTAGTATTTTGATAGCACACTGAGGCTAAAGGGTGTCAGCATTTATTCAGGTGTCCTATTTTCACCTGAAATCCTTCACCCAGATCAAATACTCATTTCCTGTCGCAGGGCTGACAATGGTATCAATTTATTTCTGGACTGCTGAAGTGTTCTTCATCATCTTAACTTGCAGCAACCAATATGGCATTTCATTAATTGTTTTCTTAACTTGCAGTGATTCCTGAATTCTGTTACCAGAGTACCAGCTGGACCTTTCAACTTTTGCCATATTCATCTTGTGATGTGGGTGTAGTCCTACTGCCTGTTGAAGAAAGATTTATACTAAAGATTTAAATATTTACCTGTCAACTCCTGCAGGATCTTGTCTCTGTCTGCAAAAATGATCAGTTTTTGCCCTTTGCCACTGATTTCTTATGAAGGTCAGGAGATAGAGACATGACAGTTTTTGCCAAACCTAGGCT